>NW_027496818.1:0-166139 GCF_021521415.1 Bidens hawaiensis | reverse complement strand
TTCAGTTTGTGTACGAGAAGGCGTTCATGCTTGAAGATGGAAGATACAAGATTTTTGGGATTACGAGACACGTGTTTGAAGATAGAGATATGAAGCTACTGCCAAGGGGGAGTCTGTTGGTACATGATGTCAGTAGTTCAGTATCTAGTGTCTGTAATCGTGTTATTTGGATTTGTATTAAGGTTTAAGCGAACTTGTCTCACAAGTTCGCGTGATATAGGCGAACTTGTGGAACAAGCGAAGTTAGTGACAACTTCGCCTAAACATGTTAGGCGAAGTTGTCGAATGTTATATAGGTTGAGGTTACGGCTTGTTTGAGAGAGTTGTTCAGTTTTGTGTAATCGGTGATTGATATATCACGTGTTATCAGTTGCAATACAACGTGTTCTTTGTTTATTGTAACGTGTGTTTGATTGTGTTTAACGTGTTTCGTCTTCTACGCTCGTATCGTCTTACGTAGGGATTCCGCACCTACGTAGAACGAGATATTCCGTGTAGATCCGGCTTGGAACCTACAGAGATTGCGCAAAACCATTTTGTTAGGCAAAGGGATTTGGTGCTTCAAACCAAGTTGTAGAAAATAAGTTATATGGCGTTGTTTAGGATTCATGATGAGCAAGCAGAGAGTATATGCAATTTCGTAAACATAAATTTAGCTTGAAAATTACCAAAAACTATGTACAAGTGAGTTATATGGCATGTGGTATTACTCTCGAAAGAGCAATCACAAATTACACCGGAGGCCTTGCACACATTTAACGATCATTCCTTATTTACCGCTAAACCTAACTTTCCACCATATTGTTCATTGCATCCACTGCACTTGCACAAGTAACATTAACCCCAACCGGAAAACAAGTAATCAATGAAAGAACATACATTCTTGTGTATCAAACTTTGCTGATTGTGTGAATGCGTCGTACAAAGCCGCCAAGGAAAATGTAAAGAATACCAGCTTTTCCATGGCGTTACACGAGTGGAAGTAAGTACCGGTAGGAAGAAAGTGAGATTGTTATATGAATTGAAAGGGTTCCACACATCACATGTGGGTATTTAATTTTTTGTTTTACAATAACACATGTGGTTATTTAATAGGAAGCCACAAAAGTCATTATTTTTTCTAACCAAACCCGGATAGCAAACCCCGCCTCATTCCCAAACTATATTGTCTCCTACTCTAAGGGGGTGTTTGAGGATCTTTATATTTGCCTCCTTCTGACTTATAACTTATTAAAAAGTTAAAAAAAAGGTGTATGAGTTTGTTTAATACGTGAGAGAAAAAGTTCCATAAATCACAAGTTTGTAACTTATGACTTTTCCATAAGTCATAAGGTGAGGTAAAAAATAAGGAATCCCAAACACCCTCTAACAAAACCCTAAATTCATACTATGTTTATTCTCATATTCACCATAAGTCAATCTCCAATCCAATCTTTAATCATCAATTCTTCCTCTTCGATTTGAACATCGATCACATGAATGAGATTGCGCAAAACCATTTTGTTCGGAAAAGGGATTTGGTGCTTCAAACCAAGTTGTTGAAAATAAGTTATAGGGCGCTGTTTAGGATTCATGATTCATGATGAGCAAGCAGAGAGTATATGCAATGTCGTAAACATAAATTTAGCTTGAAAATTACCAAAAAGTACGTACAAGCGAGTTATATGGCAGGTGGTATTACTCTCGAAAGAGCAATCACAAATCACACCAGAGGCCTTGCCCACATTTAACGACCATTCCTTCTTTACCGCTAAACCTAACTTTCCCCCCCATATTGTTCAGTGCATCCACTGCACATGCACAAGTAACATTAACCCCAACCGGAAAACAAGTAATCAATGAAAGAACATACATTCTTGTTATCAAACTTTGCTGATTGTGTGATTGCGTCGTACAAAGCCGCCAAGGAAAATGTAAAGAATACCAGCTTCTCCATGGTGTTACACGAGTGGAAGTAAGTACCGGTAGGAAGGAAGTGAGATTGTTATATGAATTGAAAGGGTCACACATCACATGTGGTTATTTAATTTTTTGTTTTAGAATGGCTCATGTGGTTATTTAATATGAAGCCACAAAAGTCATTATTTTTTCTAACCAATCCCGGATCGCAAACCCCGCCTCATTCCCAAACTATATTGTCTCCTACTCTAAGGGGTGTTTGAGGTTCACTATATTTGCCTACTTCTGACTTATAAATTATTAAAAAGTTAAAAAAATGTGTATGAGTTTGTTTAATACGTGAGAGAAAAAGTTCCAAAAATAACAAGGTTGTAACTTATGACTTTTCCATAAGTCATAAGGAGAGGTAAAAATAATGAATCCCAAACACCCTCTAACAAAACCCTAAATTCATTCTATGTTTATTCTCATATTCACCATAAGTCAATCTCCAATCCAATCTTTAATAATCAATTGTACATCTTCGATTTGAACATAGATCGCATGAATGAGATTCCGCAAAACCATTTTGTTAGGCAAAGGGATTTGGTGCTTCAAACCAAGTTGTTGAAAATAAGTTATAGGGCGTTGTTCAGGATTCATGATGAGCAAGCAGAGAGCATATACAATTTCGTAAACATAAATTTATCTTGAATATTACCAAAAAGTACGTACAAGTGAGTTATATGGCAGGTGGTATTACTCTCAAAAGAGCAATCACAAATGACACCGAAGGCTTTGCACACATTTAACGACCATTCCTTCTTCACCGCTAAACCTAACTTTCCCCCTATATTGTTCAGTGCATCCACAGGACATGCACAAGTAACATTAACCCCAACCGGAAAACAAGTTATCAATGAAAGAATATACATTCTTGTGTATCAAACTTTGCTGATTGTGTGATTGCGCCGTACAAAACCGTCAAGGAAAATGTAAAGAATACCAGCTTCTGCATGGTGTTACACGAGTGGAAGTAAGTACCACTAGGAAGTAAGTGAGATTGTTATATGAATTGAAAGGGTTCCACATATCACATGTGGTTATTTAATTTTTTGGTTTAGAAAGTCACATGTGGTTATTTAATAGGAAGCCACAAAAGTCATTATTTTTTCTAACCAAACCTGGATAGCAAACCCCGCCTCATTCCCAAACTATATTGTCACCTACTCTAAGGGGGTGTTTGAGGTTCCTTATATTTGCCTCCTTCTGACTTATAACTTATTAAAAAGTTAAAAAAGGTGTATGAGTTTGTTTAATACGTGAGAAAAAAAGTTCCGTATATCACAAGGTTGTAACTTACGACTTTTTCATAAGTCGTAAGGAGAGGTAAAAATATAGAATCCCAAACACCCTCTAACAAAACCCAAAATTCATTCTATGTTTATTCTCATATTCAGCATAAGTCAATCTCCAATCTAATCTTTAATCATCAATTCTTCATCTTCGATTTGAACATCAATCAAAGGAATGAGATTGCGCAAAACCATTTTGTTATGCAAAGGGATTTGGTGCTTCAAACCAAGTTGTTGAAAATAAGTTATGTGGCGCCGTTGTTTAGGATTCATGATGAGCAAGAAGAGAGTATATGCAATTTCGTAAACATAAATTTAGCTTGAAAATTACCAAAAAGTACGTACAAGTGAGTTATATGGCAGGTGGTATTACTCTCAAAAGAGCAATCACAAATGACACCGGAGGCCTTGCACACATTTAACGACCATTCCTTCTTCACCGCTAAACCTAACTTTCCCCCTATATTGTTCAGTGCATCCACTGCACATGCACAAGTAACATTAACCCCAACGGGAAAACAAGTAATCAATGAAAGAACATACACTCTTGTGTATCAAACTTTGCTAATTGTGTGATTGCGTCGTACAAAGCCGCCAAGGAAAATGTAAAGAATACCAGTTTCTCCATGGTGTTACACGAGTGGAAGTAAGTACCGGTAGGAAGGAAGTGAGATTGTTATATGAATTGAAAGGGTTCGACACATCACATGTGGTTATTTAATTTTTTGTTTTAGAACGGCACGTGTGGTTATTTAATAGGAAGCCACAAAAGTCATTATTTTTTCTAACCAAACCCGGATAGCAAACCCCGCCTCATTCCCAAACTATATTGTCTCCTACTCTAAGGGGGTGGTTGAGGTTCTTTATATTTGCCTCCTTCTGACTTATAACTTATTAAAAAGTTAAATAAGGGTGTATGAGTTTGTTTAATATGTTTGAGAAAAAGTTCCATAAATTACAAAGTTGTAACTTATGACTTTTCCATAAGTCATAAGGAGAGGTAAAAATAAGGAATCCCTAACACCCTCTAACAAAACCTAAATTCATTTTATGTTTATTCTCATATTCACCATAAGTCAATCTCCAATCCAATATTTAATCATCAATACTTCATCTTCGATTTGAAATCGGTCACATGAATGAGATTGCGCAAAACCATTTTGTTAGGCAAAGGGATTTGGTGCTTCAAACCAAGTTGTTGAAAATAAGTTATAGGGAGCTGTTTAGGATTCATGATGAGCAAGCAGAGAGTATATGCAATTTCGTAAACATAAATTTAGCTTGAAAATTACCAAAAAGTACATACAAGTGAGTTACATGGCAGGTGGTATTACTCTCGAAAGAGCAATCACAAACGAAACTGGAGGCCTTACACACATTTAACTACCATTCTTTCTTCACCGCTAAACCTAACTTTCCCCCTATATTGTTTAGTGCATCCACTACACATGCACAAGTAACATTAACCCCAGCCGGAAAACAATTAATCAAGGAAAGAACATACATTCTTGTGTATCAAACAATGTTTTTAAACCCGGACCGGTTCGACCGGGACCCGCTAGCCATTCCGGTCCGGTTCGCACTATATAACCCGTTTTCTAACAACCCGGCCGGGTTTGCCGGGTTGCGGTCCAACCGGAACCGGTGAACCGACGGGTGAACCGGTAATTTAGTATTTAAATAAAAAATAACGTGCAAGCCGGGAATCGAACCCTGGCAAACACGGAGATATATGCCTTAATAATATCCCAAGAGCCACCCAACTAGCCATAGCTAACGTTTAGCTAGACGAAACATATATACTAAATAGGTATATTATACTGACAAAAAATATCTTATTTCAAAAACATGGCTTAGTTGTTTCATCTTTGCATAAAATAAATTTACTAGTTTCTTTTACCATTGCATGTTCAGAACGTCCAGTAAGTCACTGATATATTAAGGAATACATGTTCATGTGTATAACCCATCGAGTTGCATTTAAGTAATCTAAAATTAACTATTTTAATTCGTTTAATCCAAATTTAAAGATATGTATTCGTGGAAAATTGTAACTTGCATATATGAAAAAAAAATAAAAAAATTACCCACTTGAAGATTCAAGGAATATTGGTTTTATTTTATTAGAATATGCATATAAGCATTTTGGATATATATATATATATATATATATATATATATATATATATATATATATATATATATATATATATAAAATATTATTTATAATGTTATCCGGGTCAATGTTCTGTCCGATCTTCCGGGTCGGTCCGACCAGTGACCCGGTAAGGTGTCCGGATCGATGTCCGTTCCGGGTTTGAAAACATTGGTATCAAACTTTGCTGATTGTGTGATTGCGCCTTACAAATCCGCCAAGGAAAATGTAAGCTTCTCTATGGTGTTACACGAGTGGAAGTAAGTACCGGTAGGAAGGAAGTGATATTGTTGTATGAATTGAAAGGGTTCCACACATCACACGTGGTTATTTAATTTTTTGTTTTAGAACGGCACATTGTAAGGCCCCGATACCGGTGCCACATTTTGGTCGCTGGATTTACTCATAAACACAGTTCTTACAAATCAGAATTAATAAAAACTTTCGCGGAATATAAAACTTTAACTGTTTATTACAAAACATTTAATCTTTTCTTTAAAACATAACATAAAATATCATATTTAAAACATCGTTTCTTCCATCTTCAGATGTCAGCTGTTCAATCAATGTCATGTGCCATCCTCATGCCGGCTCTTTAGTTTGCTCACCTGCGTGCATACTAAAAGTCAGCTACGCTGAGTGAGTTCCAGTTAATCAAGCAACTTACCATACAACCACTACATGCAATTATATATGTATCCGAAGACACATAATCCGCTGTCTTCTCACCTTACCGCTTGACCACTTATCTATCACCTACGCCTTAGCCACTTGTTTACGGGAGCACATAGAGGCTTGCCCTCCCACGCACTCACGTTATGCCACTTGTTAATGAAGGCACGTAGAGGCTTGTCCTCCCACGTACTATCATCATGCCACTTTAATAACGAAGGCACACATAGGCTTACCCTACCACGCACTCACGTCATGCCACTTTAATAACGAAGGCACGTATAGGCTTACCCTACCACGTACAATCGTCATGCCACTAACACCCTTAGTAGACCCCTTACCACTTCTACCACACTTTATTCTACTTGTCTACAACACACTTCCTATCAGCTCATCATTTACATAATAGACAAGTTACATCATAGCATTCATACACACTAATAACAACTTAACAATCATGCTCTTTGGCGATACGTGCAATATCCGAAGATCGTTCACGCACCGTCAAGAATTCATAACTAACTCGTATATCCTCTATAGCATACACTTACCACTTAAGGTAAGTGTATTCACACTTCACATCGAGTATGCACACAGCCCCGAAAACATAACAAGGAAATGGGGCTAGAAACTCACCTGGATCCTGTTTCTTTCTCCGTTAATAGTTAATCCTTTCTTTCGTTGAGCTCTGCTAACTGTATACAAGTTACACGTATCAATACTCGTCTGATCTAATCTAGTGGCCTAGTATTAGCTTACTTCTACTTAGCATTATTACGGTTTTTCCTTTATTTTAACATTCATGTATTTTATCTCCTTAGGTCCTTACGATGCATGCCATCAAGTGTATACGCATATATGTATACATTTCTAAGTCGTTAGGTATTCGGGTCTCAATATAAGCAAACTTAGATATATAAGCGAACTTAGATATAAGCGAACTAAGATATAAGTGAACTTGTATATAAGCGAACTTGTATATATAAGCAAACTTGTTATCAGGAGAACATATATGTGGCGAACTTAACCAGCAGGCGAACTTAACCAGCAGGCGAACTTAGCCAGTAGGCGAACTTATTCAGCAAGCGAACTTAGCGTGCAACAGCTACGTGTTTGGTTTTAACAACATTCAAACCTTGATATGATGTTAACCATTCCCGTAAACGTTCCCACATCCATTTCCGGATAAGTCTTAACCCGGGGAACCATAAAGTTTGGACCTTTAGGCTTAAAACGTTCTAAACTAGATCTAGGGTTTATTTAAACGAGCCGTTCACAACCATGAGTTCGTTAAGTCCATTTTAATCTTCAAGTTTGCAACTTTACGATCTGTCTAGACCCGAGCTATCATCCTACCAATTTTCATGTAAATCCGTTCATGAAAAGTAAGCATTTTTAACAAAAACGTACATTTGAGGTTTTTGTTTGAAATCACTCGAGATGCTCAAAACCGTATCAAACGAACTCCGATTTGAGTGATTCAAGTGGCCACGGAACCGTCTCGTCCCGATCTACAAACCCATCAGCTCACCTTCACCGGAAACCACCGCTACAGGCGCCGGAACAGCTGAACAATTGCCGGAATCTTCACTTTTGAGCTGCTATGGTTTTGATGATAAAAATCGGACTTCCCGACCTCTGATCGAAGATCTAATTGGCAGAAATCTTTATTTATATACCATGAATACTCGGTTAAAATTTGAGACCAATCCGACGGCTAGATCTCCGGGAATCTTTGTGTCTTTGTGGGTGGTTTTCTCAAAAACGGAAATTGGGTTAAGTGTGTGTTTTGATGGTGTAGGCTATGGTGTGGAGATGTATGAAAATGGAAAGGATTATGGTTTTAACGGGTATTTATACTCCTTTAAGCCCATAGATCTAAGTCTCATATTTCCTTCTTGGTCCATAATTAATTCCATCTAATTAGTCTACTTGAACCATCTTTGTTATTTTATTATTTCTTTAACCACTTAAGTAAACTTTATCTACTATACGAAATAATATATAAAATATTATTATTAAATTTTGGGATGTTACACATGTGGTTCTGTTCTCCTAAATGAATCAGGCCATTTAAGAAGGATTTGTGAGGCTATCGATGCCCTAAACTACCGTGATTGTTCTAGCCGGTGGCAGATCTTCAACATGTAGTATCACTACAAGAAATTGTGGTCTTCACCCACACGTGGAGTGAGTGGGTAAAAGCCTATTATGTATTGGAAGTTGTCTTTACATACACATAAATTAAGTGTCAACTGTTGAAATAGATCTTCACCCACACATCAGTTATGTGTAGGTTTATGGCACGTTATACCTACATACATATATATATATATATATGTAGCTAAAACTAATAAATAGGTGTAGTTAGAAATATAATGATTTTCTTGGATGGCAGATGATGTTGTAGTTGACATGGTAGTCGACACGTGTCATAAATATGTTTTGGTAATAGTAATATCATGCGTAGATATTTATTTTAGTATTCGTAGAACAAACTATTTATGTATTGATAAAGAATGTCATTTAAATATAGTAACGGTATCGATAAAGAATATTTGCTATCATATATACTTTTAGTTCACAACATCCATGAACATACCACCTCCTTCTACTCCGCATTCCACGCAAGAATGTCATTTAAATATAGTAACAGTATCAATGACTATACGTATATATGCACCGAGTTAAGAAACTTAATGATTAGCATGTGTTTACTTTAAATAAGATACACTTCAAAAATATTAAAACTTAGATAAGTAATTAAGCATTTATAGCATGTATTCACTCAAAAAGGGAAGAGTTATAAAAAAGTGATTTATCATGAAAACTTACCTTCTAGTTAGATATTTGTTTTCCTTTGAACTTCTACATTGTAACTTGCCTACAACCTATATTGTTTACATGTTTCAGACTCTTGTATGTGTGTTTATTATTTAAACGTTAAATTATAAACTTATTTTATGGTGTTCGTATAAATATTATTGCTATCTTAAAAAAAGTATATTTAGCTTATACTTTATTATAAGTACATTATGATGCGTACTTTACTTTTATCATAAAATTTAGAGTAATAATGTGTTATTATTATTATTCTTTATATATTTGTTTATTTATATATTTTTACTCCATATTACTTTTATAAAAAAAATAGAATTATAACATAAGATAAAAACAGATATTTCGGTGCCACGCAATTTAGAAAGCAAGTACTTTGACCTTTTAGGTAAATGCTTTGAAAATATGAACACTTCTTGTGTGTTAGTGTAGTGGTTGGAGATCCATTTATTAAAACACCTCATGCATGTTGATTTGCCCAGTGTCAATGCACATGTTCAGTATGTATTTACTTTTGTTTTTCGGTATGTTTGACACCACTTTTTCACTCATCTTTTATGTTTTCTTCGACTGAATCCTTCATTTATCTGCATGCATTCGATAATCCGCAAAAACAACGGTGAAGTTTTATGCCCTTTTAAATTTCGATTTTGTAGGCCATTATTCGATTTTGTTTCTTTTATTTTCATTGACTGTTACTGCTTATGTTTAGCTCTATTGATAGTGTAGGTAATTTATTTGTTATTTATTAGGGTAATTTTATTGTATGTAACTGTATTTCGTTTTGCAGCTTGAATGCAAATTTATGGTGTTTTATTTGTTGTGACTGTTCTTTTGTTTAAATTAGGTTTTAATGTTAGTTAAATCAGTTAAACCCAGAGGTTGGTAAAACCTGAGCGTTATCGGTAAAACCAGGGTGTTGGTAAAGCTCGAGTACTGATAAAGCCCAAGCTTTGTTGGTAAAACCCCAACGTTACCGGGGGTTCAACGTGAATTCGATCAATATCAGTTACGAACAGCCTGGCGCGCTCGCCAGGTTGAAAACTAGTTCTTTAAAAGTGATCATGTTGGTCACCCTTTGATAATAAAATAATAATATTAAAGGATGTTACTAAATAGTATGAACGTTTGTCTACTGTGTTTCTTCTTACGAGACGCCACTCAAGAAAACAACTATTTTAATGGGGTTTTATACAAACATAGGTTTAAATAAATTTTTAATCTTATCAAACCTCTATTTATATTTAATCTTTGAGAACCCTGAAAATTTGATAAAGTATGGGGTTTTAAACCAAAGCTGCTCACCTAAAAAGAGAAGGAGTCAACAGAGATGAAAAGACCAAGTTTCTTGCACCAAGTTTTGAATAGAGCAGGAGTGTCTATAACAGAGTCGTTTGAAAGAGATGGAAATTTGTGTGCTGGAAACGGTAAGTTTCCATGAGGTTATAAAGGCAAATTTATTGGAGGGTTGTTTCAGGAAGTCATACTGGCTGAAACATGGACGAGTTTATGAGGTGCAAGAGGATGGTGTAATTAGGAGTAATGAACATGCTAATTCCAAAGACATGCGCGGAATGATTGATGAATTGAAGTTCATGCATATTGCTTGAGAGTTTTTTTTTAACAGATGTTTACTTTATATGACAAGTACAGTAACTACTCAATATTGATATGACAAATAAAGTCTCAGGTTAATTATATTGGTTCAAGAAATAGAATCTTTTTTTTTTTTATGCATATTGAATATTTTCTTTTTTACTAGTCTGACATACATATCCATTATTGTATATAGTGTAGCATACTAATAAATTAGTATTATAGATATCAAATATAAAAATATATATATTCATTATTTAACTACAAAGTCTTTTCTAGGACATGGTTATACCAATAGTTTTTTTTAACAAAATGAAATACGTTGTTGGAAAATATGATGTTGTGTGTCACAACACCAAAGGCACTAGTTGCTCGGGCGTATGCTATGAAGATTTTACATGAAGATATTTACATATTAGCTAAATAAGTTCCTATGAGCATTTAGAAAACAAACTACACAGATATGTCATTCTTTAATATTAAAAGTTAAAGTTGTTATGAGTCAACATTGTGGTTGGATGTAGAAGTCGTTGACTTCATCGACAAAGGTGATTACATCATTGAGTATTTTAGAGAAGTCATTGTAATGCTATATGCCTTATGTGAGAATATGTTGGACAAGAAAAGAAAAGGTGTCATCAAGTTATATCCAGTTTGCAATCCGAAAAGACTTTAACATTGATGCAAATGTCAAGAGAAATGAATCACGTTATACAAATCACAACTGTAATATCATGAAAACATGAGATGTCAATGGGGAAGAGTCATGATTTTGGTTAAGTTTTATTTAAAACGATAACAATTAAATCTTTCACACCTATATCTGTCTTGTTCCATCCATTATAGAGAACATGAATGAGATTAAAGGGATTTGGTGCATCAAACCAAGTTGTTGAAAATAAGTTATAGGGCGTTGTTTAGGATTCATGATTCATGATGAGCAAGCAGAAAGTATATGCAATTTCGTAAATATACATTTAGCTTGAAAATAACCAAAAAGTGCGTACACGTGAGTTATATGGCATGTGGTAATACTCTCGAAAGAGCAATCACAAACTACACCGGAGGCCTTGCACACATTTAATGACCATTCCTTCTTCACCGCTAAACCTAACTTTCCTCCTATATTGTTCAGTGCATCCACTGCACATGCACAAGTAACATTAACCCCAACCGGAAAACAAGTAATCAATAAAAGAACTTACATTCTTGTGTATCAAACTTTGCTGATTGTGTGATTGCGTCGTACAAAGCCGCCAAGGAAAATGTGAAGAATACCAGCTTCTCCATGGTGTTACACGAGTGGAAGTAAGTACCGGTTGGAAGGAAGTGAGATTGTTATATGTATTGAAATGGTTCCACACATCACATGTGGTTATTTAATTTTTTGTTTTAGAACGGAACATGTGGTTATTTAATAGGAAGCCACAAAAGTCATTAATTTTTCTAACCAAACCCGGATAGCAAACTCCGCCTCATTCCCAAACTATATTGTCTCCTACTCTAAGGGGGTGTTTGAGGTGCTTTAATATTTGCCTCCTTCTGACTTATAACTTATTAAAAAGTTAAAAAAAGGTGTATGAGTATGTTTAATTTATGAGAGAAAAAGTTCCATAAATCACAAGGTTGTAACTTATGACTTTTTCATAATTCATAAGGAGAGGTAAAAACAAGGAATTCCAAACACCCTCTAACAAAACCCTAAATTCTTTCTATGTTTATTCCCATATTCACCACAAGTCAATCTCCAATCCAATCTTTAATCATCAACTCTTCATCTTTGATTTGAACATCGATCACATGAATGAGATTGCGCAAAACCATTTTGTTTAGGCAAAGGGATTTGGTGCATCAAACCAAGTTGTTGAACTTAAGTTATAGGGCGTTGTTTAGGATTCATGATTCATGATGAGCAAGCAGAGAGTATATGCAATTTCGTAAATATAAATTTAGCTTGAACATTATCAAAAAGTACGTACAAGTGAGTTATATGGCAGGTGGTGTTACTTAGTGCTGTAAGCGAACTGTACGTCCGATAGACGTCCGATTGTCCGTTCGGCAAGAAATTCGTTTGTGTTTGTCCGTTTAACAAATGAACCGGACATGGATAAAAGAATTTCGTTCGGTAAGCTTAATGGATGAACACGGACAAATGCCATGTCCGTTCAACAGTGTTCCTGAAAGTCCGGTAACGCCCGTTCGATTACGTTCGGTAACGTCCATACGGATAGGTTTGTGTATATTCGTTCGTCGTTAATGACAGTATTAGTATTCGTTGTCCATTAGTGTCTATTAATGCTCATTAGTGTCCATTGATGTTCATGTGCTTGTTTGTCAAGAGTTAATTAGTGTTAGTTTGGCCATTAATATCCATTAGTGTCCGTTAACGTCCATTTACCATATTAACGGACGGACACGAACGAACACGAACAAACTCCATTTCTTAATGGACGGACACAGACATGAATTTTCGTTTGGTAGAGTGTTCGTGAACCGTACGTTTGCCTGCCAAAAGCTTAACAGACGGACACGAACAAGGTTCGGCTCGTGTACAACCCTACTATTACTCTCAAAAGAGCAATCACAAATGACACCGGAGGCCTTGCACACATTTAACGACCATTCCTTCTTCACCGTTAAACCTAACTTTCCCCCTATATTGTTCAGTGCATCCACTGCACATGCACAAGTAACATTAACCCAAACCGGAAAACAAGTAATCAATGAAAGAGTGGGTAAGAGCCTATTATGTGTTGGAAGTTGTCTTTACTTATACATAAATTAAGTGTCAACTATAGAAATAGATCTTCACCCACACATTAGTTATGTGTAGATATATAGCACGTTATACCTACACATATATATGTAGCTAAAACTAATAAATAGGTGTAGTTAGAAGTATAATGGTGATGTGGGCCCAAGTATTGAAGACCGGGCTATTATGTATTTGGAGGCCCAAAATCGCGCTACAAAAGATGGCCCACGAAAACGGGCATAACTTGGCCTACGAAGCTCCGTTTCAAGCCTATTACCAGTCAAATCGAAGCTTGAGACGAGGAGCACATTGTGGCAAACGCCTACGGCGGTTTGGCCCCTGTCCGAAGCCCAAAAACGCCTCCTAAATAAAGTTTTGGGCCTTTTTATCTTTTTTCAGCACTTTTTATGTTTTTGTTTTTGGGTTTGTGTTTGGCCCATGGCCCATTTTAGGCCCATTTCGTATTTGGAAGTCTTTTTATATGCTTGTAATGTAATCCCAAAAGTTAGACTTGAATTTTATAATAATTACTTTTTCTCTTCAATTTCCCTGACCTTTGGGTGGGGTTTTAGGGTTTCGGAAGTTCATCACGGGTATTCGTTGAATCAACATGATTCGATCTTCATTTTCGTTTTACCGCTGCATCAAATGATTTGCTTGGATGGCAGATGATGTGGTAGTTGACATGGTAGACGACACGTGTCATAAATATGTGATGGTAATAGTAATATCATGAGTAGGTATTTATTTTAGTATTCGTAGAACAAACTATTTATGTGTTGATAAAGAATGTCATTTAAATATAGTAACGATATCGATAAAGAATATTGCTAACATATATACTTTTAGTTCACAACATCCATGAAGTAAAGGAATACGTTATTTGCACTATAAAAAGGTAAAAGATAGGTTATTTGTACCTAAATCATGATTCATGAATAACACCGATAACATTTCAAGGCTCTCATAAAACCTTAACGTGTTTTGTATGGAGTGAGTGTTGAATGGGGAGAAGAAGAACTGGTTGGAAGCATTTCATTTGTGGCATTAATAAGTGATCAGATTTTTTATAACGTTTCATTTAGTTATATTTAAGTTTCATAATCAAATATTTAATTCCCCGTTTGTCTTTTAATTCAAAAGCATTTTTCTTTTCATAAAATAAATTCCTTTTTTTTGTTTCTAGTAAGTTATCCAAACAGAATTCATATCTTATAAGTTCAAATATATTATTAAGTATTTTTATAATAAAATTACTATAATTTATGTATTTAAATTCGATTGTTACAATATACATCCAAGAAACGATAAAAAGGCAAATCAAGACAATGTAAACATGTAAATTTATATATCACTAGTTTTTATCCCCGTATTATGGGGGTTGTTTTATATTATTTGTTTCTAATATTTATTTATTTTTTGAATTTTTATATTTTTTTATTGTATGAAAGTTAATAATATACTTATGTTTTGATGATAAATTGTTTAACATATAAATAAGATGTTATAACCCAGTTTAAAAGCTATATGAGTTTGATGAGACCCAAGACCCGTTTATTTTTTTTACTATAAAAATGGTTTTTTTATTATAAATAATATATATATTTTTTTAAATCAATCAGATATTAATTTTTAGTATATCCCTATAGGATTTTTAAATCAAATATTTGGTGAGATTGGTTGTTTAATTTAATGAGAAGTTATAAGCCGTTTAAAAAATATATGGGTTTGATGAGACCCATACCTTGAATTCGGGTTAAATGCATGAAAAGCCTTAATTTAAAAATTAAGCAAATTTGGTGACTTCAAAAAAAGGGGGAGCGACCATATCGTGACACGTAGGACTTTTATGTTTTCGTGGTTGTTTTATATTGTTGTTCTAATATTTATTTATTTTTTGAATTTATATTTTTTTATTGTATGAAAGTTAATAATATACTTATGCTTTGATAATAAATTGTTTCACAAATAAATGAGATGTTATAATCCGGTTTAAAAGCTATATGGTTTTGATGAGACTTAATACCCGTTTATTTTTTTACTATAAAATTGGTTTTTTAATTATAAATAATATTTATGAAAGTTAATAATATACTTATGGTTTGATGAGACCTAAGACCCGTTTATTTTTTTTACTATCAAATTGGTTTTTTAATTTAAATAATATATATATCTTTTTTAAAATAAATAAGATATTAATTTTTAGTATATTCTATTTTATAGGATTTTTACATCAATAATTTGGTGAGAATAATTTTTAATTTAATGAGATGTTATAACCCGTTTAAGGAATATCTGGGTTTGGTAAGACCCATACCCATGAATTCGGGTCAAATGCATGAGAAGCTTCCATTTAAAAATCAAGCAAATCTGGTGACTCCAAAAAAAGGGGGAGCGACCACATCGCGACACATAGGATTTTTATGTCTTCGTTTATATATATTATAGATTTTAAACACTCATTTTTTCTGATCTTAAAACCTTAAAAGTTAATAAAAAAAATATAATAATTTATTATATAGATGATCTCTTTAACTAGTTATTAATTATTTAATTATCTCTCTTTCATATCTTTTGAATTATTACGTACATACACGTATCTAGGTATACTATAATAATGTCCTGGTTGGTGGTTCAATTATAGAGACTAAAATCCGTAACAATCATAATGCTAGCAGTTTTGGAAATCAAGATTATAAAAGAAATAGTACCTTTTAGAAGACAAAACTGTTGCAGAAATTCCTAAACATACTCTAAAACCTTATTTTGCATAAGATAGAATTCATCCGGAGCGGATTATTTGTCACTACCACACCCAAAGAGCATACCGAATAATTATAGGAAAAAGCTTTTCTCTATTGTGTAAATTTTCGGTGTGTCTTAGAAATCAACCATCTTGTTCATTTTATACACACACAAAGTCATTAAAACCCATTTATGATTAAAATAAAGAAGATATATTACTGCAAGTAATAGGTTTTAATATACTTTGAGTGAATTTATATAGTTTGATTGGAACTCTTGTATTTTTATTTATGATAAGTGTCACACCCCGATCAAAAGGTGACGGAATATGCCGGGTGAGACGTTAGTTTGGACATGAACACAATGACACTATTAAGTAACAAAAATTAATTTATTCAATAACTCAAGTACAATTTGTTAAAAGATCAAATACAAACAATTATAACAATATTTAATTCCTTATAGGACTGTTCAAAACCGGATATCCGAAACCGGATATCCGAACGTTTCGGATAGTGGAAATCGCTATCCGAATCCGAATCCGAAACTTCGGATATCCGAACTTTGGATATCCGAAACTTCGGATATCCGAACCTCGGAAATCCGAATATTCGAAAAAGAAATTAAAAAAAAAACTTTATTTTACTAATAAAAACCATACAACATTTCAAGAAATCAAGTTTCCAAATCCAACAAATCAAACATACAACCAAATAACAAGTTTTTAAATCAAACAAACCAAACATACAACGAAATAATAAGTTTCTAAATCCAACAAACCAAACATTAAACAATGTTGGATGGCGACGGCCGACGGTGGACCTGTGATGGTGGCTAACCGGAAGATGATGGATGGCGACGGGTGGTTGAATGGACGATGCTGGATGGCGACGACCGACGGGACTGGTGGTGCTGTGAGTGTGAGGTTGTGATGGATAGCGACGGGTGGCTGAGATGGCGGCAGGTGGTTGTGACCGGCGATCTTGTTTTAGTGCAGATCTTGTTTTAGACTTTAGTGAGAGAAAGAGGTGTGTCTGTTTTGTGATCGTAATATAGGGTTTCCCCACTTTCTATAATATAAAATAAAATTAAAAAAAATATTAAAATTAGAATACCGGATAATTCGGATATCTGAAAAATCTGAAAACTACTATCCGAATCCGAATCCGAATTTTCGGATATCCGAATTTTCGGATAGTTCGGATACGGACAGTCAGATAAAAATGATGAATCGAGAAATACGGTGCTAACAATGTAGTTAAGATGGTTTCGTTAGATATTTATAACTCTAATTGAGTATTGGGTTCAGTTCGTTGCATGGTGCAAGAATCCGAAAGAGAAACCACTAACTTTGTTAGTTAAGCGAGTGTTCGGTTTAATCGGTCCAACACTCAATAATAAATTGAACTCAGTTCCGATTTATTCAAAATGTTAAAACATAAAAATAAACTCATATAAATCAACTTCTAAGATAAACCCATGTCTTAACCGAATACAACTTAGTGTAGACGTCAAAACGGGTTTAAACGAATGTTCGGTTTCGTTGGACCGGAGCATGATATTTGACCCGGTCTGTTTCCAATCTACCTTTAACATGAAAAATAGTAATAAAACATTATCTAAGAATGGTCAAGCAAACAATATATCACATATAAGGTGTGAAAACAAACAAAAGGATTTTAATCCGTTTTAAACAAAATTTGTCCTTGATTTGAATAATACTTAAAATATATAAATAAGTTTCTAAAAATTATAAAAACTCCAGTTTACTGTATTTGGATGTTGTTAACATCTTTCATTTAGAAACGTTTCCCAAATTAGGACTTGAGATAGGCTGAACCAGCCGGTTGTAACATCTGCCCCGATCCGACCCGACCCAGGTACCCGTTTCTCTGACCCGATCTCTTTCTTTTATGATTTAATATTTATTTATACTTATATTTTACTTTTAATAATAATAATGTTTTCCTTCCCGCCTCTTTCTCTCTTTCTTTCCGCCGTCCCGTCCCTCTCCTTCTCTCTTTCCGCCTTCTTTTCCCTCTTGTCGTCGTCCCGCCCTTACGCCTTGTTTCCCTCTTTTTCTTCTAACTCTTTGCTTGTCCTTTGTTCCTTCCCGCCTAAGGTTGTCTGCGCAGCTCCACGCGCCAGACCCCTTACAAGGAATCCTGCGTGAAGACCACCTGTTTCAGCGATACGCGAGACGAACTCTTCTCGCAGCGCGCTAAGAATTGTAATTCTTCTCGCAGCGCGCGAAGGACGGTAGTTCTTCCCGCGACGCGCTGAGGATTTGTAGTTCTTCTCGCAGCGCGCTAAGAATCGTAGTTCATCCCTCGACGCGCGAAGAATTATAGTTCTTCCCGCGGCGCGCTAGGAATTTTAGTTCCTCCCGCGGCGCGCTAAGAAATGTGATTCTTCCCGCGGCGCGCTTAGAAATGTAGTTCTTTCCGCGACGCGTTAAGGTTAGTTCTGTCTGCCTTCGCGCTCGCGCTCTCTTGACCTTCTGTGTCTGCCTTCGCGCTCGAGCCTTCTCGCGCTAAACCCTTTGAGTTTTCTTCTGTTTAATCTAGCCGTTGCTTTTGAGTTGTCTTATCTTTTGAGCTGTTGACCTAATCTGCTTTATGTCTGAAAAGTTACTTTCGGCGCAGCATGCGCACCAACCCCATTGGTTGACAGATAAAGTGACTGACATAATCTTTTGAGATCTGCTTTTGTCATGCTTGACCTGTACCTTTATCTACCCGCCCATGCTTTTTTTTTACTGTTCCCTGACAGCTTTATCTTGCCTCTGCAGCTGCCATATCTTTCCATATCTTTTGCTTTTGGATTCTTATGCTTTTTGATATCTTTTGCTTGATCCTGTTAAAGATCTTTTCCCCTTTTCTAGGGATTTTGTCTCCTAGGGTTTTCCTATATATAATAATAATGTTTTAACACTACACACACAAAACACTTAATCTCTCATGTTCTCTTGCTCCTTGCTCTCTCTGCCGTCTTCCTCTCTGCCTCCGTCTTCCTCCCTGTTCTGCCCTGCTTTTCCGGTAATATATATATTATATATAATTTACTTATTAATTATGCTAACTTATAATCAAGACTTAAAACAAATCATTAAAACAATAATCTTATTTATAGGTTAACTTGTGCTTGTTTAAAGTTGGTTCTTGCTTTATCTTACACCGCATCGTTTATCAAGTGAGTAATCTCGTACCTAATCCCTTTTTATTTTAATGTTTTGGGATGTTCATGTGTTCATACAAACTTAGAGTCTTAAACTTGTTTATGAACTTTAGTCGCGCAGTATCCCATGTGTTGAGGACGTAGACTTGGCTGTTTATTTGTATGTGTGGATCATTAACCGTCTTGTCGGTCTATTCCGCAGTTTTCATGGTACCATTAGATGAACACGGGAGAACTATCGTTTATGATTTTCTCTTTTGTTTACACATGCACAGTTAGTCTTGTTTGTGAGCTCAATTGTGAGCACTGGCAGTCTTATGAATCTTAGAGTTGGTCCCGATCAGATTACACCCTTGTTGAAAACCAGACATACACATGTTGCGCGCAGATTTATTGTTATCTATGTATTGTATTAAACTTGATTTCTCACCAACACGCAAGTGTTTGACGTTTATTTTAACACATGTTCAGGTTTGCAGTAGCTGTTTTGGAGCTTGTGGACACATAGGACGTTTTTACTTTTGGACCTAGATTAAAATGTATCAAGACAAGTTATTGCTGTTCGAATATTATGATTTATAATATATTGAATTATGTTGCTTTATGTTATCTTACTTTTACCTTGCGCGTGCGCGAATGAATGTATTTATTAAATATTGACACCCAATAGTGTCACGAGTAATGAAACAATATGTGGCGCCCCGATGTATAATCCGCCTTTGGTCGGGGTGTTACAGATTGGTATCAGAGCTCGTTGACTTTAGGATAGGTGGTTAGACGTAACGGCCTAGAATACCTAAGAGTCCCTTCTCGCGCATGAGAGAAATCTCATGTTTGCGCGCTTATTGTTAATTACTCGTTATTTATGAATATGCTCGCGCTTGCGCAGTATATGATTTTATGTTTTATTCCGCGATATTTCGATTTTTGTTGAATTTCGATTTTTATTGATTTTACTTACATATTCGTTTGTTGGATTTGAAAATCCGAAAAGTCATGGTGATACATGAATAGTTGATTTTCAATTTCCATTTACGATTATGTTCTGAGGTTGGAGACTTGAAAAGTCATGGTGATACATGAATTGTCAACCTCCAATACTCATTTTCTTATATATTTTATATTGAAGATTGAAAAGTCATGGTGATACATGAATCGTCAATCTCCAATACTCGTTTGCTCGTATATTTTAAATTGGGAATTCGGAAAGTCATGGTGATACATGAATTGTCGATTCTTGATTCGAATTCGTTACCTTTATTAAGTCTGCATTTAGGGTCATTTAATCTACTTTAACTTTTGATAGTATCTAACTCCGTGAAACCAAGCTTTATAAGATTAAAACTTTGCGATAAAACCAAGATATTAACTAAAATTAAAACTTTTATAGAATGCCTCCGCTATCTCGCCGATTTCAGAGAAGAGAAGCCTCGCGCATGCGTAGACAGCAACGTTCCCAGGAAATGGCCGCCGCGATAGCCCAAGCTTTGAGCCAAAACAATACCAACACCTCTGGTTATAACATTAAGTCCTTTAACGCGGGTAACCCTCCAAAGTTCACAGGTCTTGAAGGAGCCACCGTGATGCTCCAGTGGCTTGAGAAAATAGAAAACACTTTCCTCCACACCCAATGCCCCTCAGACAGACGAACCCTATATGCTTCCAGTGTCCTGGAATCTAGAGCGCTTACATGGTGGAATGGAGTAGCTCATGCGCGTGGCGCAGAAGCTGCTTCCAGCATGCTCTGGGAGGAATTTAAGGAAATTCTGACGCGAGAATTCTGCCCTCCCAACGAAGTTAAGCGCCTGGAGGAAGAATTCTGGAACTTGAAGCAATACAGCGGTGAAGCGCGCGAGTACGCGACGCGCTTCCACGAGCTAAGCTTACTGGTCCCTCACCTTGTTACCCCTTCACGCCGAGCAATCGAGAAATTCCTTGGGGGTCTCCCCATGGAAATTCAAGATTCTGTATGGGCCAGAAACCCAGTTACCCTCTCTGACGCCATCGAGTTGGCCGCTGTGCTCAGCGACAACCATGTCAGAGCAGGAACCCTGTTCCTGCGGGGAACTGAGAAGACCAAACCCACCAAAACTGTCCATGAACCCGCATAAACCAAACCCGAACCCTCAAACCGTAACAACCTCAAGCGCAGGCGCAAGGCCTATGCGCTTACCAACCCGCCCATTGTCCAGCAACCCATTTATCAACCTCCAGTTTACGCGCCTAACCCACTGTCAGCTTACCCAACACCTCCTGTAGCCCACAACTATGCCTTAACCAATCCAGCACTCCCTGCCCCGCCAACTAAGAAACCTTACACAGGAAATCAACCCTTTTGCCCAATCTGTAGATTTCACCACCCAACCCAAACCCCGTGTCGACTTTGTAACCGATGTGGCCGTACTGGTCACACTGCTGAAAACTGTAGAGTCCTTCCCGCCAATCCAATTGCACCAACACCACCAGTCTACCCGCAGAACCCACAATCAATCTACCAAAACCCACGACCCAGATCGTGCTTTAACTGCGGTGATCCCAGTCATTTCCGGAACGCATGCCCGAGACTACAAGTGCAAATCACACAAGCGAATCCGGTGAACCAGATTTCGAACCAAGTAACGCGTGGACGAGCTTTTAACATAACCGCGCACCAAGCGCAAGCGAATAATGACGTAGTTAATGATACATTTTTGCTTAACGGATTTTATGCTTCTGTACTTTTTGATACTGGCGCCGATCGAAGTTTTATCTCTCGCGCCTTTGAGCAGAAGCTTGCGCGACCGCGCGATAACTTAAAAGAAGATTTTTCAGTTGAATTGGCTAATGGTGAAACTATTTTAATAAACTCAGTGATTAAAGATTGTACGCTTAACCTTAACGAAAACGATTTTCTGATCGACCTCATCCCCATGCCTCTTGGAAGCTTTGATGTTATCATTGGTATGGACTGGCTTACGCATAATCGCGCCGAAGTTATTTGCGCCAAGAAGATGATTCGCATACCTCGAGAAAATGGTGATCTTCATATTTACGGCGAGAAACCCTCTCGCGGTCTTAAACTTATGTCTTGCGCCGAAGCCCAAAGACTCATGCGGAAGAAGTGTATTGCATTTCTAGCCCATGTGGTTAAACCTGCTGAAGAGAAGAAGCTTCGCGATATCCCTGTTGTGCGTGATTTCCCTGAAGTTTTTCCTGATGATCTTCCTGGTATCCCTTCCGCTCGTGAAGTCGAGTTTCGTATTGATCTTGTCCCTGGTGCTTCCCCCGTAGCTAAATCTCCTTACCGTCTTGCGCCCGCTGAGATGCAAGAATTGGCCAGCCAACTTCAAGAGTTGACTGCTAAAGGATTCATTCGCCCTAGCTCTTCGCCCTGGGGTGCTCCGGTGTTGTTCGTTAAAAAGAAAGATGGATCGTTTCGCATGTGTATTGATTACCGCGAGTTGAACAAACTCACCATTAAGAACCGGTATCCCTTACCGCGTATCGACGACCTCTTCGATCAACTCCAAGGTGCCTCTTGTTTCTCGAAGATTGATCTCCGTTCTGGTTATCATCAGTTGCGTATCCGCGATGAAGATATTCCGAAGACTGCTTTTCGAACTCGTTATGGCCATTTTGAATTCTTGGTCATGTCCTTCGGATTAACCAACGCACCCGCCGTTTTCATGGATCTAATGAATCGGGTGTGTAGGAATTTCTTGGATAAATTCGTGATCGTGTTTATCGATGATGTTCTGGTGTATTCTAAGACCAAGGCCGAGCATGAGCAACATCTCCGATTAGTGTTGCAAAAGCTTAGAGCTGAGCAACTCTATGCTAAGCTTTCCAAGTGTGAATTCTGGTCTGATGAAGTACAGTTTCTTGGCCATGTTGTCAACAAGATGGGTATCCATGTCGACCCATCCAAAATTGAAGCAATCAAGAACTGGATTACGCCATCCTCTCCTACCGAGATCCGTTCCTTTCTGGGCTTAGCTGGTTACTACCGGCGATTTATTTCGAACTTCTCGAAAATCGCTTTGCCTTTAACAGCTCTAACGCACAAAGGTAAACCATATATTTGGGGCTCGAAGCAAGAAGAAGCCTTTCTATCGCTCAAGCGTTTGTTGTGTGAAGCTCCTGTTCTTGCGCTACCTGAGGGTAATGATGATTTTGTCGTGTATTGCGATGCATCCAACCAAGGTCTCGGTTGTGTTCTTATGCAACGAGGCAAGGTTATCGCTTACGCATCAAGGCAACTTAAGGTTCATGAAAAGAATTATACAACTCACGACCTCGAACTTGGTGCAGTTGTTTTTGCCTTGAAGATCTGGAGACACTACCTTTATGGCACTAAGTGTATCCTCTACACTGACCATAAAAGCCTTCAGCATATCTTTGATCAAAAGGAACTTAACATGAGACAACGCCGATGGAACGAACTCATCAGCGATTACGATTGTGAGATCCGGTATCATCCTGGTAAGGCTAATGTGGTAGCCGATGCGCTCAGCCGAAAACCCTGCCAGCTTAACTGTATCTTGCCGCGCACCCAGCTTCACTTCGCGCCGATCCAAAGCAACCTTGAATCGCGCATTCGTGACGCGCAGCGCGCATCCATCAGTAATGGTAACCTTCGCGCCGAGTTAGCGTGTGGCGCGGAAGCGCATTTTGTCCCTAATCTGAGTGGAATTCTCTGCTATCTTAATCGCATCTGGATTCCCTTTGATGAGAATCTTCGCGCTGATATCCTGAGTGAAGCGCACAAATCTCGATATTCTATTCATCCCGGCGCTGATAAGATGTACAAGGATTTGCGCATTACTTATTGGTGGCCCGGTATGAAAAAGGATATTGCTGTGTTCGTAGCTAAATGTCTGACTTGTTCTAAAGTGAAAGCTGAACACCAACGCCCATCTGGTTTGCTCGAACAACCAGAAATTCCTACGTGGAAATGGGAATGTGTTGCGATGGATTTTATTACCAAGTTACCTTTGACAGCAAGCAAACATGATAGCATTTGGGTAATAGTGGATCGATTGACTAAGTCTGCTCACTTCCTGCCCATTTGTGAAAACTACCGTGTTGAGCAACTCGCGCAGCTTTATGTCAAGGAAATTGTCTGCCGCCATGGTACTCCTTTGAGCATCATATCCGATCGCGATGGCCGTTTTATATCTCGCTTTTGGAAATCTCTCCAATCTGCGCTAGGAACTCGCTTGGACATGAGTACGGCATATCATCCCCAGACTGACGGACAGTCTGAGCGAACTATTCAAACTCTTGAGGATATGCTCCGATCTTGTGTTCTTGATTTTGGAGGTAATTGGGATTCACACCTGCCTTTGATCGAGTTCTCTTATAATAACAGCTATCATTCCAGTATTGGTATGGCCCCATTTGAAGCACTTTACGGTCGTAAGTGCCGCTCCCCGATTTGTTGGAACGAAGTGGGTGAAACTCAAATCACAGGACCCGAACTTGTTCAAGAGACAACCGATAAAATCGCCAAGATCCGTGATCATCTGCTGACTGCTAGAAGCCGACAGAAGAGTTACGCAGATCGTAGGCGGAAGCCTCTCGAATTTCAAGTTGGTGATCTTGTTCTCCTCAAAGTGTCGCCTTGGAAGGGTGTTGTCCGCTTTGGGAAGAAAGGTAAGCTTGCTCCTCGTTATGTTGGACCATTCAAGATTCTCGCGCGTGTGGGAAAAGTTGCCTACAGACTTGACCTGCCGCCCGCGCTCAGTAATGTGCATCCAACGTTCCATATATCCAATCTCAAGAAGTGTTTAGCTGACGAGAACCTTCACATTCCACTTGATGAAGTTCAAGTTGATGAAACTATGCATTTCGTTGAGAAGCCTGTTGAGATTATGGATCGCGAGGTAAAGCAAACCAAGCGCAGTCGTATCCCTATCGTGAAAATTCGCTGGGAGTCCAAGCGCGGAGCCGAGTTTACATGGGAAAGGGAAGATCAAATGAAGATCAAGTACCCGCACCTGTTCTCTGCGCAACCTACTTCGAGATAAATTTCGGGACGAAATTTCTTAAAGTAGGGGAGACTGTAACATCTGCCCCGATCCGACCCGACCCAGGTACCCGTTTCTCTGACCCGATCTCTTTCTTTTATGATTTAATATTTATTTATACTTATATTTTACTTTTAATAATAATAATGTTTTCCTTCCCGCCTCTTTCTCTCTTTCTTTCCGCCGTCCCGTCCCTCTCCTTCTCTCTTTCCGCCTTCTTTTCCCTCTTGTCGCCGTCCCGCCCTTACGCCTTGTTTCCCTCTTTTTCTTCTAACTCTTTGCTTGTCCTTTGTTCCTTCCCGCCTAAGGTTGTCTGCGCAGCTCCACGCGCCAGACCCCTTATAAGGAATCCTGCGTGAAGACCACCTGTTTCAGCGATACGCGAGACGAACTCTTCTCGCAGCGCGCTAAGAATTGTAATTCTTCTCGCAGCGCGCGAAGGACGGTAGTTCTTCCCGCGACGCGCTGAGGATTTGTAGTTCTTCTCGCAGCGCGCTAAGAATCGTATTTCATCCCTCGACGCGCGAAGAATTATAGTTCTTCCCGCGGCGCGCTAGGAATTTTAGTTCCTCCCGCGGCGCGCTAAGAAATGTGATTCTTCCCGCGGCGCGCTTAGAAATGTAGTTCTTTCCGCGACGCGTTAAGGTTAGTTCTGTCTGCCTTCGCGCTCGCGCTCTCTTGACCTTCTGTGTCTGCCTTCGCGCTCGAGCCTTCTCGCGCTAAACCCTTTGAGTTTTCTTCTGTTTAATCTAGCCGTTGCTTTTGAGTTGTCTTATCTTTTGAGCTGTTGACCTAATCTGCTTTATGTCTGAAAAGTTACTTTCGGCGCAGCATGCGCACCAACCCCATTGGTTGACAGATAAAGTGACTGACATAATCTTTTGAGATCTGCTTTTGCCATGCTTGACCTGTACCTTTATCTACCCGCCCATGCTTTTTTTTTACTGTTCCCTGACAGCTTTATCTTGCCTCTGCAGCTGCCATATCTTTCCATATCTTTTGCTTTTGGATTCTTATGCTTTTTGATATCTTTTGCTTGATCCTGTTAAAGATCTTTTCCCCTTTTCTAGGGATTTTGTCTCCTAGGGTTTTCCTATATATAATAATAATGTTTTAACACTACACACACAAAACACTTAATCTCTCCTGTTCTCTTGCTCCTTGCTCTCTCTGCCGTCTTCCTCTCTGCCTCCGTCTTCCTCCCTGTTCTGCCCTGCTTTTCCGGTAATATATATATTATATATAATTTACTTATTAATTATGCTAACTTATAATCAAGACTTAAAACAAATCATTAAAACAATAATCTTATTTATAGGTTAACTTGTGCTTGTTTAAAGTTGGTTCTTGCTTTATCTTACACCGCATCGTTTATCAAGTGAGTAATCTCGTACCTAATCCCTTTTTATTTTAATGTTTTGGGATGTTCATGTGTTCATACAAACTTAGAGTCTTAAACTTGTTTATGAACTTTAGTCGCGCAGTATCCCATGTGTTGAGGACGTAGACTTGGCTGTTTATTTGTATGTGTGGATCATTAACCGTCTTGTCGGTCTATTCCGCAGTTTTCATGGTACCATTAGATGAACACGGGAGAACTATCGTTTATGATTTTCTCTTTTGTTTACACATGCACAGTTAGTCTTGTTTGTGAGCTCAATTGTGAGCACTGGCAGTCTTATGAATCTTAGAGTTGGTCCCGATCAGATTACACCCTTGTTGAAAACCAGACATACACATGTTGCGCGCAGATTTATTGTTATCTATGTATTGTATTAAACTTGATTTCTCACCAACACGCAAGTGTTTGACGTTTATTTTAACACATGTTCAGGTTTGCAGTAGCTGTTTTGGAGCTTGTGGACACATAGGACGTTTTTACTTTTGGACCTAGATTAAAATGTATCAAGACAAGTTATTGCTGTTCGAATATTATGATTTATAATATATTGAATTATGTTGCTTTATGTTATCTTACTTTTACCTTGCGCGTGCGCGAATGAATGTATTTATTAAATATTGACACCCAATAGTGTCACGAGTAATGAAACAATATGTGGCGCCCCGATGTATAATCCGCCTTTGGTCGGGGTGTTACACCGGTTATCTCAACTGGTATAGATCTGCATACTAAAACTAAAACAGTGATTGTGAAGCTAAACGAATGAATTAAAATGAAATAAAATAACCATTAGAACCACAACTCAATGAAGTTCATCATAGGCTTTGGTCTTGCACCATTACAATTCGTTATGACTCTGTTATGGCCCAATTTTTTACGACCAACTTCGTCCAGAATTGAAATACCCAATCTTTGACGACCAACTTCTGTCCAGAATTAATGGTATGGAATGATTTTTTATGAAGAAAAATTATGCCACTCATTTTGTGATGTTAGTACATGTTTATCATCTTACTACACAAATTCTCACGGTTCAAGAATCAACAAAAAAAATCAAATAAAAAGCAAAAACTTTAAACGAGTAAAGAAAACCCAAATTTGATCAAAATAGCCTTAATTTGCAAATGTTTGTCTTAAGATGACATAAACACTTAAATCAACCAAGGTTGAATAAGGGTAACAATGAAACATATATATAATACTAACGCAAACTGAAAACATCCCAAAATATTACTCAAATTGGATTGAAAAAACAAACAATTGTTAGTTTGACTTTTAAAGTCAACTTAGCCAAGAACACTTATAATGCTTACCAAATCAAAAAGTTAGAGAGAAAGGGAAGAATGGACAGCCAATTATTGAAGATGAGAGCTTTCTTTTATAGAGGAAAAAACTAGGGGTGTGTCTTTGTCACGCCCTGCCCAAATGAGGGCTAAAACGTGACTGATTGATATCATAAACAGCGAAAACGACAAATTTATTTATCTTACAAACATTCTTTGATATGTGAGTGTTTTTAAAAGGAAACTTTAATACAAGCATAAGATTTTAAACAACATTGTGACTCCATGCAACATTTATTTATACACAATATTCCTTCAGTTAGCTTCTTATTTCCTCTTGATTTCTAATTCCCTGAAATACATGCTCATAAATATTTGTGTCAACAACATAAAGTTTGTGAGTTCATGAGAGTAGAAAACAATAATCAGTTTAAGTGTATCATCTTATAAAGTACAAACATAGCATGCCGATAAATCAATTCTTATTCCCACAAGAATATTTGCTAACATATATACTTTTAGTTCACAACCTCCTTCCACACCGCATTCCAAGCAAGATGTCATTTAAATATAGTAACGGTACCGATGACTATATGTATATATGCCCCAAGTTAAGAAACTTAATGATTAGCGTGTATTTACTTTAAATAAGATACACTTAAAAATATTCAAATTTGATAAGCATTTATAGCATGTATCCACCCAAAAGGAAGGAGTTATAAAAGGGGATTTATCATAAAAACTTACATTTTTGGTAGATATTTGATTTCCTTTGAACTTCTACCTTGTAACTTGCCTACAACCTATATTATTTACATGTTTCAGACTCTTGTATGTGTGTTTATTATCTAAACGTTAAATTATAAACATAACTTTATTTTATGGTGTTCGTATAAACCTTTACGTTATTTTAAAAAAAGTATATTTAGCTTATACTTATTGTAAGGATATTATGATGTATAATTTACTTTTATTAAATTCCGAGTAATAATGTTTTAGTAATAGTGTTTTATTATTATTCATTTTATTTATTTATTTATTTATTTATTTTTACTCCATATTACTCTTAAAATAAAAATAGAATTCTTCTTTTAAAGTGATCATGATGGTAATCGTTTGATAATAAATTAATAATATTAAAAGTATGTTACTAAATAGTATGAATGTTTTTCTACTGTGTTTCTTCTTCGTACAAGACGCCACTTAAGAAAATAACTATTTTAATGGGGTTTTATACAAACATAAGTTTAAATAAATTTTTAATCTTATCAAGCCTCTTTTTATATTAATCTTTGAGAACCCCGAAAGTTTGATAAAATATGGGGTTTTAAAACGAAACTGCTCACCTAAAAAGAGGAGTCAACAGAGATGAAAAGACCAAATTTGTTGCACAAGTTTTGAATGGAGAAGGAGTGTCAATAATAGAGTCGTTTGAAAGAGATGAAAATTTGTGTGCCGGAAATGGTAAGTTTATGAGGTTATAAATGCAGAAATATTGGGGGGTTGTTTTAGGGAGGTCATATCTGGCTGAAACGTGGATGAGTTTATGAGGTGCTAGAGGATGGTGTAATGAGTAGTAATGAACATGGTAATTCCAAAGACATGTGTAGAATGATTGATGAATTGAGGTTCGTGCATTTGGCTAGAGAGTTTTTTTTTTTTACTCGATGTTTACTTTATATGACAAATACAGTAAGTACTCACTATTGATATAACAAATAAAGTTAAAGTCTGAGGTTAATTATATTGGTTCAAGAAATCAGAATTTTTTTTTAACTTTTTATGCATATTGAATATTTTATTTTTTACTAGTTTGACATACACATCCATTATTGTATATAGTGTAGCATACTAGTAAATTAGTATTATATATATCAAAATACAATTTATATATTCATTATTTAATTGCATAGTTACTAGAAAAAAAATAAGATATATATTTAGAACTTTATTGTTATATCTAATGGAAATAAAAGAGTAACCTATTTATTTTAGGGTCTTACAGTCTTGGATATGGGTGTTATTTGAATTAGTTTTTCGGGTTTCGGGTTTTTTGGGTCGGGTTCTTCGTGTTTCAAAGTTTTAAATTCAGACCTGCAAATCAACCCAAATCTTTCACAGTTTCTTCGGGTTGGGTTAATCGGGTTTTAACTTTCAAGTATCCTAGGAAAAAAAACTACATTGTTAAATTCAAATGTAACATATTGTTATTTTCTCGTAATGTAAATAAATCAATAATAATACAAAAATAAACCAATAAAACATCCTAAAAAGAGTAAAATTTAATAAAGTTCAACCATAATAAACAAGCCGACATAATCATCTTCAGTATGCCATGATTAAGGTGTTGAATTATAGTTGTTTTTAGTCATAAATTGAAACATTAATGAACAATGAACAATTAATTTATAATAGCTAGATTGAGAACATTCGATCTGGACTAAATTTTGATAACGCCAATGGCTAAGGCATAGCCTATAACACCTAAAAATATATATGGGTTTATGGGGTCGGGTTAGCTCAGGTACAGGTTTTCTCAAGTTGGGTTTAGTCTTGAATGATGACAATACTTAACTAATAGAATTGCATGCAAAAATGTTTGTTGCTTGGTTTTGAATTTAATTAAATTAAATAATTAACTAAATAAAATAATTAATTAAATAAAATCTGATTTAGAGGTTTGGGGAAAATTTGGTTTTTGGCAAAAATGGTTATTGTACTTTGGTTTGGGTTGGTTTTGAGCATAAAATAAGCGAATTAAACATCGTTATAGATATTAAAACAATACGACAAGTATGGGACATAATTATAACATGAGAAATTAAAGGATCCGAAGTAGATTAAAGTTTAAAATTGGTCGAGTTTTAGGATTTAGAAAATGAAGAATGCACAATGAGTTTGCATGGTTTTGACCACGAGAGGACTTGGTGTGCCAAGTCACACCAGCTGCATACGTGATGCGTCTTCATGCATGCCACACACCTGGTATGCTATAGTGCTATGTGCTACATTAGCTGTCGCGTGTTACTTGCACGCCACGTAGCTTGATATGAACCCACATCTTATATAATAACAATTTGCAAAAGGAAGTCGTATCACAAGTGTTACTGCTCATTTATTTTCTACTTAGTGAGTTGTACTATTTGCTTAGAGGCTTGTAACTACCTACTACATTTATCCCTTCTCTCATTGATTTTCCTCATATGCTCAACCATAACCCTCATTCTCGTCCTCATTTACCAACATCATCTCCATCATTTGAAACCATAGTCAGCTTCGTTTCCACTCGTATATTTCTCGTTGATTTCCTTCTACATATGAAGGTAGTCTATTAATGTTGACGTGACAACTTGTGTTGTAGCCATGACGGAGAAATGAGTAATTTGAACTTTTTGGTATAGACATTTTCTCAAAAATTTGTGCCCACCACAACAACGCACGAGTTTAATGTGAGAATTTTATGGCTTTAACACGAGTCTAATGTGTGAATTTTATGGCTTTAACGTAGGCGTCACTAACATACATGTGTGAAATACTAGTTTATGTATGTATATCTTTATATTTTAATATAATGATCAATAATTAAGTAAATCCAGTTTTTCATAATATATATTACTTTATTTTTTAATATAGTGTCATGTATAAACATCTTATATTATCTTACTTTTCTATTAAAATAAAATAAATGATACTTAGATGTCAAAGTTATAGTATCAAACTCCACATACAATTCTAGCATAATTTTCTTTCAGAATCTTCTAATCTCCATCTCATTCATCTGAATTATTCACGGGTTTTAGTTCAAAACCATTTTAGCAATTGAGTTATCAAATAGTCAATTTTCCTTCATAATCTTATGATCTCTTATCTAATTCATCATAAATGTCCGTTAATTATGGGTTAAAACCATTTTGACAATTGAGTTATAAAATAGTCAGGAAGTTAAAGGTAAAATATTGATTGAAAATCAAATATGTAGAAATATGAAAGTAAAACAAGTACAAAATAGGAAATTAAAGGTAAAATCTTTTTCTATGGTTGGTTTGTTCCTTCGATGTCTAGTTTTCCCATGGACACTGCATGTTGCATTATCCAAGGTAACTACGATGGGAATAATTGTAATAAAACTTTAATGTTGTATATAAAGAGATTTTCTCACATTTATAAATTTGAGATTCTAAACTTGTTGTTTTAACTATATATTTCATTTTTTTTATTTACCATTAGTTTTGTCCATTTATTTTAAATATAGAACTTTATTTATTTTTATTATTTTACAAATCACGTATAATACTCTGGGTCAAAAGCTAGTTTTCTTAATATATCGAATAAAAAGTTTACAAACAATAAGCTGGTCTCATTTACAATTCTAGGCAAACTTGACTTGAACTCATTATAAAACAAGCTTGGATATAACTCGACTTAATTTAAAGTTACGATTTGATCTTGAGTAGCTTACGTCGTCTACATGGGTGACCACACAACATTTATCTTAATACATCATTATAACATTTTTATCTTTTAGTAACTGCAAACAACTTGTTATTATTATTAAACACAATTATGAAGTTAGTCCATGATGTTTTTTTCTGAAATAACAAGATTGGGTACTAAAGTTTAAAATTGCAGGTATGTGTACTGGTTTTAATTTGTAACAATGTTAGGCAGTATCTTTAACTTTTATTAAAAGTTAACGGAATTTGCGCCATCTCGCCGTCGTAACGCTCGGGTTTACTAATGCTCATGCTTCAACGCTCGAATTTTAACAACACTCGTTTTTATACCGACCGAATAAACATTGTTTTAAACTTTTTTTGATATGTTAACTCAATAATTTATATTTTGAATTTTATTAAGATAATTGTAACTTTTAAACCTTGTACTAAATTGTTCTTTTAGAGAGAGGCTAGACGAAAATTCAAATTATTATTTTAATGAAACAGGTTATACGTCTTGCGAAATGATTCAAATGAACGTATGATGCGAAAATTTCCCTCTACTCCAAAACACAATACGCCACGTCAGCGATCCGCGTGCCTATCCACTTAATCTCAATCGTCCATCATCATCCACATCAACGGCTACCAATTCTTCAAAATAACACATCCAAAACCTTACTCCACTATATATACACCAAATCCACATCACTTGTTTTCATCTTCATCTCGTTTCTTCGATTTCACACAAATTTCAGGTACAAAAATCAATTCCTTCAACAAATATTAACAAACATTTCATCTTATTATTTTCCTAATTCGTTTTAATTCGTTACACAGATTTGACAATGTCTGGACGTGGTAAGGGAGGTAAGGGTTTGGGCAAGGGCGGAGCCAAGAGGCACAGGAAGGTTCTTCGCGATAACATCCAGGGTATCACCAAGCCTGCTATTCGGAGGTTGGCTCGCAGAGGCGGTGTCAAGCGTATCAGTGGGTTGATCTATGAGGAGACACGTGGAGTGTTGAAGATCTTTTTGGAGAATGTGATCAGAGATGCTGTGACCTACACTGAGCATGCTCGCCGGAAGACGGTGACGGCCATGGATGTGGTTTATGCCTTGAAGAGACAAGGCCGTACTCTCTATGGGTTCGGTGGTTAGGGTTAGGGTTATTGTATTACTGGTACTGTGTTTGATATATGGAGTTTGAATTTTATTTGAAGTTGTTATGTTTTACGATTTGGAATGGAAAGGCAAATATTCAAGTTGTTTGATTTTGTGTTACATTTTTTGTCGTATATTTAACAGAATGGTGGTCGTGGTTAGGCATCTGGCATTTTTGATTCAAATTTGTGTGTTAGGTTTTTGATTGCGTTAATTGACATTGAATTTATTGTATTGGTATTATTAAAACTTATTTAAATGATTAAAAACTTATTTAAGTTAACAAATCCAATGTAATAATCCAATGGCTCAAAACATATGATTTATTTGGAACCGAGTGATACTGGTTGAAAGCCGGTTGTATTAAGCTTCAACTCGATAAAAGTCAACAAAACGACCCAACCTGAGAATGCAGACGTTGGAGCATGGAATAAGCTATTTTTATTTGAAAATAGAAGTTTCATTATCTTTTTGACTGGGTGTAGTGGTGGCACCACATATTGCTAGTTATCATCTCCTTTATTGGTTAGAAAAAAGTGGCCCCACCTTCTTCTACAACATGGCGCTATGTAAAAAGCGCTCAAGCCATTTATGGTCTCAAAGCAACCTCGGGGGCTGTGTTCCCGGGCACTTTGGGGCTTTTACGGTGGCCAAAGCGCCCCACTACGGTCTACGGATGGCCTTATTATTCGTTAATATTTTTCCTTTTTTGTTTTTGTATTTCTTATTTCCTAAGTTATCTTTTTAGCATAAATAGGAGTGTAGATATTTATTGTTAGTTTTTGGTTGAATTAAGAAGCTTGCTAATCAAAGCTTTTGGTTCAAAAGCCTTCGAGTAAACTCATGTGTCCTTGTGACTATTACCGTGGATTCAATATCAAAGTTAATGATAATTCTATATGATGAGTCAAAGTTAATGATAATTCAATATGATGAGTGTGCTTCTGATGTTATTATGTTTAATTATTTATTTCCTGCTATTAACAAATATAAAAATCTCTTCTAAATCCTATAAAGTATTTCTTGGGTAATCATTTGATCCGACAATTCACAAGACCCGTAATACACTACCGACTAATAGATGAGGTGAAACCCGTGGAAGAAAATTTGATCCCGTGACCTCTCCTAGAGGAGTATCTAATGCAGTAATGCTTACCAAGACACCATCCCCTGAAGATTCCATTCTATAGTAAATATTATGTATTTTGTAGATGTTAATGAGGGGTAGTTTTGTTTTAATCTGCCGCCTCGAAGAAGAAACGCCATATAGTCGGAGCTATATTGTATACTTACAAAACAAAATCTTGTCCTATAGATCTGCACAAGGATACAGACGGTACCATTGTTTTAGTTTGTCCTTTGTTGTTTTATTAACTTTTTCTTATTTTGACTTATATTTAATTCCAGTTATCTGTATTTTGATCAAAATCGTAGTAGAAGCAGTTTATTGAAAATGCACCAAGTGGAGAATGAATTGAAACCAAACACGAACATGATTATTGCTATAGTCGGATCATTTAATAGTCTTATTTAAATACATTCAAATGATTTGATTGACAGCATCTTATTTTCGATTCGGAAGCAAGACGAAAGGAAACTAAGGGCAAAAGAAATTATACGTATTATGCCCATGATGAAAGTAGTATGCTGATTACTCAGCTAACAAGGCCTGAGTTTTTTTTTCATATACAAATTGAAATCTTTAGATTCATCAGCGCACCACACAAATATGCCTCCAAGCTTACCTTGTCGCTTCAACTTTTTGCAGGCCTCAAAGAATCCCTTATTAGGAGGCAAACCTAAGTTACCCTTGCTTATGAAACTCGCTAGCAGCTGACTTCCTGCATAACTTGAAGCTTGTTGTTGATTAAAATGATTTACAAACTGCGAGACACTGAGTTTATCATACGCATAAAACTGGAAATTTACATAATCGATAACGTGTCCATATTTCTTCCATAAAGCCGTATAATGACGCTCAACTGGCCCGTTATCTTCATAGGGGGCAATAGAAGCAAATTTGATGGTTCGTTTTTCTTTTAGGATTGTTATCAGTCGTCCTATACATTCAACGAAAGTTTCTTCATTTGATTTAAAGTGTTCGTAATCTATGTCGATACCATCCAAATTGTATTGCTTGATCATGCTTGTTAGTGAATTAACCGCATTTTGAACCCATGAGTTAATGGATTTAGGGGAAAAATAGACCTTATGGTTATCATTACCAACACTATCCCCACCCAAGCTAACTGCCACTTTGACATTTGAGTTCTTGGCTTTAATTGCTGCTATATCTGAAGGACCCAAATGGTTGGTTTCCCAGAAAACATTGAATTTGCCATTTGCGGGTGACGGGTGATTATCTGAGGTGTAATCTATAGCGAACGCTAGAATGAAATGGACTTCTACATCAGAGTTCAATGGTACATCAGATAACTTAACTGTGTTAGATTCCGCACCAATGTACTCCCGGAAAAGATTCGAATTAGCAGCTGCACAATCAGTTAACAAATACAAGATTAGTTCTAGAAAACTAATAACTAATAATCAATCATACAAGCGCGCCGTCAATGTGAAGCAAACTTACCACCGCAAGATGATACAAGAAGAATAAATATTGTGGCCACAAAAACATTATAAAACATCATGCTTTGAACACCAATGGATATTATTATTATTGTTGCTTATATAGCAGATTCTAAATGTGTTTTTATGATCTTAATTTGGTAGATGACAATGATATAGTTTTGGGTTGTAGTGGTAATATATTGCTAGATTTAGCATTTAGCAGAAAGATAATTCCTTGTTATAACCAGAAATATTAATGTTATATTGTTGGTAGGACCTGTATAGGCGGTACCTCCATGACTGTACGTAATAAGAACTTGTATCTTTTGGATTCATGTTGAGTGGATTAGAGTTTGCACCATAGATTCTAACGTTTGAAATGATTCAATGAATATGACTAATAATATATTGTTTCTTATTTCTTGTTTGAGGTTTATAACAGATAGTGATGGATAGATAAACCTCACATAAAGACATGAATGTCTGGCTAGGTTCAGACATGGAAGATTCAGACCAGTTGCTTCACTAATATTCAAGAAACAAAAGCCAAACTTGGTCGTTGGTAAATATGATGTGGTAGTCACGGACCTAGTTTCGGTTTCCGTTGGAGCCGACTGTTTAACTTGTTCGTCGAACCCTAGATTTTAGATTCGGGGGTTTTTGATTTTGAGTTCTTAAGTAAAATTGAACACACTATGGTTTTGTTCACCTCCGGAAGCTAAGTGATTTGCATTTTGGATTTGCTTGATTTTGTGGAGAAATAAGAAAGATGGAGATGGATGTTGGTTATGAAGGTTTAGTTCCGTCGGATTTATTAATACGTTGACACGTTGTGCGATTTTAAAGATCCACAAATTTTGTCGGATAGTGTTGAAATTCTATTGGATCCGACGAGATTTTTAGGCCATTTTTTTGGGGTTTTTTTTTGTAAAACATGGACTATTTTTGGAAATTTTGAGTCAAACTAGACTATTTTGGGGATTTTTCCAAACCTATATCCTCCCCTAAAACAAATGTTTTCAGACCTGGACTAGAGATTGACCCGGGCAACCTAACTACTGCAGACCTGGACTAGAGATTGACCTGGACTAGAGAAAACAGGTTAACTACTGCAGACTGGACCAATATGCTTAGTGGGTCCCCGTCAGATGGTCGGTCCGGTTTGGGTTTCAAAACATTGCTTAAAGCCTTTAACCATAATCACAGGTCTTCAAGAAGTCCTATCCTCCACCAAATCCTAGCTTAGAGATGTGAAAATCTAGCATATCAAACCGAAATTTCTCATCCTAAATCAATTCGGGTCTGCCTCATCGACACCCCCTCCCCCTATATAGTAAGGGTTACCACTAATCTAACAAGAGCTCTCGTCTGTCTAATACTTCACATGCCCAAACCATCTCAATCTCACCTTCTTTATCTTATGTGATATACTAGCCACCCACCACTCCTAAACTTTCTTGGAAAACTTGATCTGACCTTGTGTGCCCACACATCTACCCCAACATCATCAACTCTGCCATCTCCGGCTTTCGCGCCTAGCTATGTATTTTACATGACCAATAATTTGTTTCATATACCACTGTATATCTCATTGCAAACCTATAAAATTTCCCTTTTAATTTTGTTAGGAAACTGCCACACAAACCTAGTAGCAACTGATGTGGGGGGTCAAATGTTGGTTTAATGTGTATACTATAAATTTGTGCTTTTAAGAGTTTATATATATGGAATTGGTTTGCTTCGGGATGATTAATGTTATTTAGGTTCTAGAGCTTAAACGAGTGTTTTGGAAGCTATTGGAAAGGAATCAAGGAACAAGGAATGAGAGTGATGAAGATTGAAAATTATTTGGTAAATCGGGGGACACCGTACAATACACTGGTAGGCACCGTACTGCACGGCAGTGGCGTACAACATCAGTGTACCTGTCATCGTACGCTAGTAAGGAATTGCCTAGTTTTATGAAGATCGCTGTACGGAACGGTGAAGCCCGTCATACAATATGACACATGCCGACTTGGTTTGCGAATTTTCGTATTTGGAAGTATAAAATGAATATATTTTTAGGGTTTGAAGATATCTTTTGGTTGGTAGACGAATTCAAGGACAACCAAGGGTGATTTTGGGTCATTTAAATCACACCAATCACCTCTCCAATCATGCTTCCTTCAACTGAATCAATATTTGAAGTTTTCATCTCAATGATTCAAGGCTAAACCTTCTGTGACAATCTCAGGTGTAGGGTTTTTGTCTAAACTAATTGTATTGTGATTTCTATCTATGATTGGATTGAGTTTTGAGTAATTATTTGGTAATTGAACCTTTACGTTCGTTAGTTATTTAATTTGTGTTCATCAACATTTGAATTATGTCCTTATCGCCATTGAACATTTATCATTGATAGATGCTAGGTTTTATATTAACGAACTGGTAATCAGGTAGACCGTGTTCAATTGTGTCAATTCGGCGGATTAGGATATGTAAATCATCGCAACCAAATTACAATGTTTAGTAATTATTTATCAACATTAATTATAGAGTCATGTCTATGTGATTATCCAATGATAGAAATTGTAAGTATTCAATTTATTGCATAACATGAATCTGAAGTGTAGTCACCTTCTCTAATCGTTTTACAACAAAAGCTATTTGTGTTTACATCAAACAAATCGGTTTTTAAATTTCTTGATATAGTTATAATATTATCAATTAATAAATAATTAACCTGATTAGCACTTTCCACTGATTCTATGTGGATTTGACACCTTATTTGCCTTTACTAGTGAAGATAATTTTACAAATATTTTTTATTGCCCTTTCGACATGATTAGCGGTTCTCCATTTACATCATCCTACATGGATGCGATAGGCAAAGCCACTATCTATCTCCCCACCGCTCTATAAGTACAACTTAGTTGATTGCGGAACCAGTTAGCCTTAGGTGGTGATATTGGAGTCCTCATCATCATTACCCCACTGAGTCATAGTAAAGATGATAGGTCTTTGAGTGACTAGTCCTCAATCCTAAAGTGTTTGCTACTCCTCTAGCCTCATTTTTAGATCATGTTTATTCTCAGCAACTAACAAAATGTCGCCTGCAAAAAATATGCACCCCATAACTTTCTTCTTGGTAGGCTTTAACAACTCGTAGAGAACTACTTCCAAATGAAACGAGCTCAATCACTAATAGAAAAAGAGATGTTTTTCTATAATCGAATTTTAGGAAATTTGTTTGAAAAATTCGGTTTCAAACAATTTTCTTACAAACAAGTTGTTGGAAAAACACATGCTTGAAAATCATTTTCAACCGTTTTCCAACAACTTTTCTTACAAAATTGCTACAAAAACATGTGGCTGTAAACTTCCTATAACTTCCCTACAAAAACTATTCATAGTGTTTGTTAGATAATATTGTAGCAAAGTTTGAGCTTATTTTTTTGTTGGAAATATGTTGGAACTACTTGTTGTAGGAAATTTGTAGGAAGTTTTTGTAAGAAAATGACTTGTTTTCTAGTAGTGAATGTTGACGCTTGTTTTATAGTCCTAACATATATATATCCTTAATTATTTCTACATATTACACAAGGATCTTTTGTCCTTATGGCTATCCCAAAGCAGTCAACATGATACATTGCCGTATGGCTTTTCTAGGTCAGTAAACACCGGATCTCGCTTCATCTCTATGTACTTTTCCATCAAGTGATAGCTAGATGAAAATAAGTTATGGTTCATTACAATCTAGTGATAGCTAAATGAAGACAACACGTTATAGTTAATTTCTATCACAATTTATAATAACATACAAATTATGTTAAACAAAACTCATTACATATAAGATTCATAAGAAAATGATTAACAAGTAAAAATTACATCTACGTTCTTTCAAACAAAAGATGTTAATTTTAGCTGTAACGTAAGCTAGTGCTTCTTTTTTCCCATTATTCATAAAACATCACATTTTCGTTTGTGCTAAACTGACCTAAAAACTGCGTTATGGCAAGTTGTCATGTTGCAACCAGCAAAACCTAGCTAGCTTGAATAATAGATAGACCACACGAAAATTATGTTTTCATATTTTCACCATGAAACGGACAAGGCCGGCAATTTCATTCATGTTTTAAAAAAAATGTCATCTTACTGTGAAGTGTGATAGTCACCACTAACGCGAGCCAATATAATTCGGTTAATACCCGGAAATCCAACTCAACAATATTAAGTGAATCCGATTAGATAAGTAATAAAAGCAAATTGCACAATTGGCCCTATGTAATATAACCTGGTTTTATAGATTGAACCAGACGCTGCCTAGAACCTGCCAAAGGGGCATTTCTCTTTTAGAACCACGTTAGTCTTAACCATCGAGACTCCTAAGAATAGTCTTTATCGAGCTTGAGACCCGCACCTGCTAACTCACATCAATGTAAGTTTGGATTTCTCTTTGGTCATACATGCTAACTCACATCAATGCAAGTTTGGATTTCTCTTTGGTCATATATACCTGCAAACTCACATCAATATATGTTTGGATTTATCTTTGGTCATAAGTAAATCTGATTAATTACCAAGATGGCTTGATGACACCAAAATTAGAAACAAGTATTTAAATACATAATATATATTTAACTCGACCATCTTTCAAGGGAGGTCAGTTGTTAATTACTTTGAACTTGGTTAAGAAGGTAAACCGACACACATATTAATACACATACTCCAAATGGTTGATCATTGATCAACACCCGACTACGTACAAGCAGGGTTGCCTCTAAGATCTCTGGTGCCCCAAGCTAGCTAGTATTGAAAAATAGATCCTGATATCCAATTTTTTTTGAAAAATTTGGATCATGGACTCACGGTCAAGCCGTACAAGATTTTGGGTTGTAAATTGGACGACTAGCTAATTGGCTAATTATTTGTTAGGTTTTTAAAAATTTAGTCGAAAACTTCAGGCCACCCGTCAAAACGGGCCCTAAGCGGTTGATGAGATCCGCCACTCACGACCTTGACTACAAGTTGACACGAAAGGTTCTTTGCTCAGAGCGGAGCATAGGCGGCCATATAATTTGTTTGCGAGTGAACAAATGTTTTTGGTTGTGTGGTAGTCAATTCCAACAATATCTTGATTCACATTGAAGTTAAAGTACTTGAAGACTTAAGTCTATGTTATATTGATAAATTTTAGATTTTATCTTTCAAAATGGAAACAGTTGAGCTGTGACAATACAATGAACACACACAATTACATTATAAAAGTATTTAAACAATCCTTTCTATCAAGCCTAGATATTCCTAGGGCAGATGATCATATATACGAACATACAAACACGCCCGATATCACAAGCGTTGGAACTTCGATCAACATTCCAAACCTAACGAAGGACTTCTAGATGTACAAGGTGATCTTCTCGTAACCCAAACTCTTATGTACATCTTATTATAATCAAAAGTTCTCCTTGTGGAATTCAAATCTAGTTGAGGTTTCTACTGAAAATTCTTTAGCGATGCTTTCTAGCGACTTGACGAGCGTTTGGCTCCCACAATAGAACACACCTGTAAAACAATGATCACCATAAGGTATCCAGAAAGTTTAAAAATTACAGATTAAAAAACAAATAATGAAACAAGATGTTTACCAACTCTAGCAGAATCATGGTTAGTTGCTAGAGTGGAGAATACCCTCTTCCAATTAGGTCTTGAAAAATGTGTTCTTATCTGTTAGAAACAAAATTTTCAGATTGGGAAGAAAGGAGCAATATGGAATAATGGTTTCAAGAAAACATACGCGACTTTGAGAGACAACATCAACTCCATTTTTCGCATGTTGCAGAGACTGCACCATGGCAATGAGCGCGGATCGTGCATCACCTTCTTCATGAACACATGTCAAGTAGGTATGCATTTCGATTATGTTCTGCGAATTACATTCAAAATTTCCATTATAACAATCCTAATTTGACTCACATGTATGGAAATAATGAATTAGTTTTGGTAACTAGAACCCACTTCTTTGTCGTACTCAGCAATATCATCCATAACTCCTTTGAACCACTCAAAAGATCCTTGTTCCCTTGTCACCCAGTAGAAGTAGGCTCGATCGGGAACTTTTCCATGAGAACCCTATGCGAAACTGGTTAGCATACCCTCATTTTCGTAATGCAACATTGTATAGAATATTATTTATTACTTACTGCTTCCCTTTGGTGATTTAGGAGATCTTTCAAAATGCTAATGAAGGGTGTTGCTCCAATACCCAAACCAATAAGTAATAGGATGTCATATTTCCTGTAATCTTGAGCCGGCGCTCCATATGGTCCTTTGATGATTATTGTAGGGTATCTAGAAGAGGAAAAGGCTAAGATCACTAATTTATGAGAAAGCTATGTAAAAAGGGATAATTTAGGTTTGCTTACATTGATTGTGCTTCCTCTACAGAAACATTAACGTTTGCTTTAGTTTCTAGCCGAACAAGATTTCCTTTTACAGATCTTGAAGCAGAAGCACCGACTTGAGGTTTTTGCGGTGGAGGCTCACAAGCCTGCATTTCTGTGTTTTAGAATTAGATTAACAGTACAAAAGGTTGAAGATAAAGATTGATGAGTAAAGTGTCAAAATTTAAATGCTGGTGCATTTAGCTGAGAGGATGTTCTTTTACCTTTGCAAATTCGTCTTTAAGAGCTGTCGTCCAGTCTCCTAAAGTACGAATATGTACACTTAAGTAATCATCTCCGGGTGCAGATGTTATGGAGAAAGGATGCCTGTGATAAACATTGATCATGTCCCTTTAGATTCATATAGCAGTTTTTCAATACTTGTTTAACATTTTTATAAAAGTCGGCTGGATCGGATAAGATATTTACCACTCAAAACCTGATATATTTGGACATTTAACAAAAAGGTACATTCCGCTCTTGTACTTGAATCCATTAGGTTTGGTCATATAGAGCGCCAGCACGTTTCCAGTGTATATAATAGCCTATAGATAGGCACATACATCAGATGTCATCATGTGTGGTTAAAAAGAAAAGAGAAACAGAAGCATTGTTGGTCACCTTAACGATATGAACCCGGTGGTTATGATCAGAGGCGGTAAGAACTCTCTCACTTGCATAACACAACATTGGGATCACAAGATACATCCATGTCTGCAAGGTAATTAAGTTTACATAATTCAAACTTTGAATCAAAGAGGGTATATAAAGGGAAAATCACCAAAATGGCCATTTTAAATGTTTAACTTGACAAAGTAGCCTTAGATTTTTCTTTTACAAATACGGAGTATATCATTTGACTTTTCTTGTTTTTGGTTTAGAAATTGTTTTTGCCGCATGGCACCTCCTGCAAGCAAATGATACTGGATTTGTCATGGCAGCATTGAAATCTGTTGTGCCAAGATTAAAATTTGTTACATCAAGGGACACTTGTCAAACACAGGTTGATTGAAAATGTTTAACGGTCAAGACTGTTTTGCCAAAATCGCCATTTTTGAGATTTTCCCATATATAAAACTGTTTAGTATGACTGGGTAAATTGGCTTACTGTTTTCAAGTACCAGAAAGTGGCAAACACTAGGAAGTACCCGTGCATGATCAGCAAGATGTAAACAATAATCAGAAGATGATGTGCATACCAAAAAGAAGTAAAACCGGCTAAATTATTAAACGGCCATGGTAAATTTATAACATTTCTTCTAAAAGCATGTGTCGCGAGTAGAAAACAAAAGAACATCGTTACATCCATGATCACACCCGTAAAACCTGGGATTGTTAGCATTAAATCCTTATACGATGGCTGCGCAGGGAGCAAATTTCCATAAACACGCTGGAAAGTGTCTGGTGGGCAAGTGCTAATCCTTATAAAATTGCAACCCATATGTGCACCAGTATGAATTATTGTTCCAATCACAATGGCAACCGAAATAAGTTTATGAAAGTTGATGTTATCATCAAAAGGTAAAAGTTTGCCCAACCATGTTTCTCGTAAGCCAGTGAGTGTTTTTCTACAAACCGGAAGGAGAATTAGAGCCATGTTAAGCTTTAGGGTCTCACCCGCAGCCTTGGCTAAGCATACACAATAACCCATTACTTCGAACGTTGGCAGCTTGGTGTATTGAAGGAATTTCCATTCAAAAAGTGTGATGTTAAGCACGAGAAATATGGTTACCACCCATACTCTTCTCCAGTTATCTTGTACAAGTTCTATCCCTTCGTTAATGAATCTTCTCGTTGGGTTGCGATAATTTTGTGGGATCATAGACATTGCTAGGTTAGTAGTATCTTGATTCTTCCTAGTATTCTCTGATACCGGCTTTGCCTTACCATTGTCGTTCAATACCATACCTGTTAGAAGGATTTCGAGTTGCCACATCTGTCCCAAGAAACAAAGTTTAGAAAAATAGTAACAAGTGAAGGGGGTGTTTCATTTGAATGTTAATTTTGAAGTAGTTATAACACTGACAATCAGAATAAGATAACTAACTCTAGCAAAACCACGTATAGAAAATGGCGTTATAGGATTTGATTCTGTTACTTAAAGTTGCAACAATCATATACTTGATTGTTTGAAAATTTTTTATTATTAAAGAATTAATTGGTAGAATAACTAAAATTGAGAGGTAGCATCTCTCAAATTAGTTAAAAGACAAAAGATAAATAGGTAATCTGATTACACCTTCAAATAATGAGTTACGGTAGTGATAGCAGGAATTGCAATTTGGCAAACAAACCCGAGCCTATGGGGCAAACCTGATACCTAAAACATTCGGTACGGGTAATGGGATGGGAACTTGGCGTATGAGAGTAGTTTTAAAATATTTTGTAAGCATTGGACGAGTATAGTATTAGGTAATACCCGACCCGATTACCTAAAACGTAATATCCGTTTACAAAATCATACATGTAAACATTTGTCCTTTTATACGTATTTATATTGGTATATAGAATAATCTACTTATTTATGTTTATAATTCTAATTATATTGGGTGTAGTAAAATAATTTAAAAAATATTATAGTTAGAATTATATTTAGAAATCCCAACGGGTAACTTTTGACAAATTAACATCCATACATGATACCTGATGGATAATTACCTAATAGATACCGGCATGTATTAGGCTACACATGAAACATAAATTTAGAACCGGGTATGGAACTGGGATTTTCAATACCCATCTCATTTCCATCCCTAAATGAAAGTGTCCAGCGTAATAAGAAGCAGAAATTTTCATCAAATTCTAAAATTGATTAATCATAGAATTTGTTTCAAACCAAAAATGCCAACAACCAAATATGCCAAAAAAGTCTATTTATATATAACCTCTATGTAACCACGATGGTCCGGGTCTAGCTCATCCATGATTAGAGCTGCATATGTCCCGGCTTGGTTCTTGAAATTCGAAAGCTTGTTCGCCGAAGCGCTCATTATAAGTACCTTAATGATGAGAAAATCAGCATGAGTTTGAGCCCCTGGTAAATTACAAATGAGAAGAAGAAAATGCCTCTTTAATAGTTTCTCACCTCTTTTACCTCATCCTCTGATAATATACCATCTCCATTCTTGTCACACCTAAAACATTAAATCAATAAAAATCTTTAACTTGGATATATATCCTGATTCTAGGTTTTCGTAGGCCAGAGCGCGCAATCGAACAAACATGCGAATATAAATTTACATGTCGAAAAAGATACTAAGCCGAGCATCAAGGTCTTTCTTTGTCATCTCCTCCCAAAAATCTCTAACTTGTTCTTTAGTGAGCCCTTCTTCACCATCTATATTCCTACGCCTAGCCATGGCATCATACAACTCCCCTGCAAATTCGATGCTATCGCCCATTCCTACAAAACAGATACGAAACATTCAACAAATAAGTTATATATTATACAACCCGCATTACATTTACATTCATGACAACATTTTCAAATTAATCTTGATTTCTATTTTCTAACCAAGGCAGATTCCAAATTTATCTTTCGGTAGCTTTCCCTCGACAGCAAATTGATTAAAACGTCTCTCAATCGACCTCCACGCGTCCCCTTCTTTTCCTGTTACGGTTCTATCAAGAAACCGCAAACTATTAAGCCCTTTGGCAGCCGTTGACGTTGTCCGTCCCATTTTCGGTGCCCCTCCAACAGAAGGTGGTGGTGCCCTCTTAGATGCTGCCTTGCTAGTGGTACGGCTTAACGGTAACAACCCACCTGGCTTACGCCCATCATCGTTGATGGAGGTGACGGGTTTGGAGTTGGACGGTTGGGATTTCCCATCTATTGGGTCGATCTCTACGCTCTCAAGATCAACCCCTTTCATTATTGTGTTTGATCAGGTTTACTTTCTGACCATATAAAGTTAGAAAGATTTTGTGTTTTGTTTTCAGAAAATGGGAAGGAAAGAAGTAAGGAGGGAGGGAGAATGGAATGTGTAATGAGGAATGAATGGGAAATGAGGGGGAGAAAATAAACCAACCAAGATGGGAAGAGTTAGAGGTTGTTAACTGTCTAAAAATAGAAAGAAACTTATGTTCTTCTATGTTGTTTAAAACATAAATTTTGACTTAAAAATGGAATCAAGTCCAAAATCTTTCTTTTGTGTAACATGGGTTTGACCCATAACAAGATGTTTGATGACCCATTTAGAGCATATATTTTAGTCAATACAGTCTTTAAATAATTTTTCTGTTAGAGTAATGAAAACCTTATAAAAGTTAATTATATTATATCTAGTATATATGGTTTTAGTTATTATTATAGAGATAAATAATTTATTTTTTCTTATATCATGCCCTCATGCTAGACTAGGGGTGAGCAGAAAATCGAATTAACCGAACCGAAACCGAATAACCGAAAAAACCTAGCCGAAAAAACCGAACCGAAGCATTAACCGACGGTTAATCTTTTAGTTTTTTGAAAAAACCAATTTTTGGGTTTAGGTTCGGTTATCCATTTAAAAAAACCGAACCGAACCGATTAATCAAACCTATGTTTTCTACGTGTTTTTTTAATATGTTATGACCAGAAACAAAACAACAAAAGAATCTACCATTGATGGTGATGAAGATTATGAAGATGATGAAGATTGGGTTAAACTTTAAAGATGAATAAGAAAATGAATGAAGATTCGGGCCAAACTTTTAGTGTTTTTTTGATTAATAACTTTGTTGAATTTTAAACTCTAATACTCAAACAACTTTGTATTTGTTTGGTTCCACGTAACACGTGCCTATTTTTGTATTTTGAATTCAATATGTATAAGGTACTCTATTTTTTTGAATTCTTTTTTTTTTGTAATGTGTACTCACAATTAAAAAAACCGAAAATAACTGAAACCGAAAATAAACGTAAAACCGAATAACCGAGTAACTGAAAACCGATCGGTTGGTATTCTAAAATAACGGATAGCTTTGGTTTTGGTTTGGGTTTCACCCAATAACCAAACCGAACCGAACCGTGCTCACCCATAGCCTAGACGGTGGTCATGATTTGATGTCTAGCCTGAAACATGCATGTAACGGAAGATAAAACTAACTTTAAAAAAGTGCCGACATTGATCTGGTTGTCTTGCCTACAGTAAAATATTTTCTCTCTATAGACTACTTTGATTTTCTGTTTTTGATTGTTCATCTTTATTTAAGTTTACTACCGTTTTTTATATTTAGAACTGGTTCCTGATGGTTGGATATATTTTATGTATATTGATGTTAAATGTTTAGTTTTATCGAGTTTATAGTGTGAACTGTGGTATTTCAAGTGTGTTTTTATATTTCAGGTTGTTGAATGCTAATGATGCTTATTGAGGCGATATACGAGCTTGGATTGACGTTCGGGATGAGTGAAAGTGACTAGCAGGCGTTTCAATGCATAAAGTAAGTCAACTGGCCAAAATTCCCTGCCAAGAAGCCCCGTCGCGCTACGCGACAGGTCAGAGACTGCTCCTTCGCGCTAAACGAAGGAGCTAGGAAAGAAACCTGACTATTTTGTCATTCGCGCTACGCGAAGGACATGTTTGTATGCTCTTCGCGCTACGTGAAGTTGTTCAAAGACGACAAAAATAAACCTAATTGTTATAAAATCTTTTTTCAGCCCTTCAACATATCTTTCATTCCAGCAGCCATAGACGACCTAGAGGGCGATTTTGCACCATCTCAGAGCTCTCGGTCCGTCAATCAGTCCATGTTATCATCCATTCAACACATAAGCGAGTCAATCATCATGCAGAGCCAATGCTAAATCCATTGTGACCATTTTAGGTGTAGGGTTTGTGTATGAAACTAAATGTATCTATGTCTTCTATATGTTATTGGATTGAAGTTTGATTGATTATATTATTAATCTTTATTTATGTTAGTATGATTGCTTAAACAATTGTTTGTCTGGGACTAGGGTTTATCACCAATTGATAGGTTGTGTTCATCAACATTTAGGATTAAGTTCTTATAGTCATTGAACTTTTACCGTTGATAATTGATATACCTAAAATCATATATTAATAAACTGGTAATTAGGTAGACAACCTTCAGTTGTGTCAATTAATCGGTTTAGGTTCTATGTATCAGCACGATCAAACTACCGTGCCTAGTGATTTCTTATCAATCTTAGTTGATGATTCATGTCTATGTTTTTATCCAGCTGATAGGATTCATAGTTGTTTAGTGGATTGCATAACCTAAAACCTGAAGTGTGTCAACATTTTCCTAAATTAAATTGTTTTACAACAAAATAATCGTTTTTTCGTAATCAACTCTTTGAAACCGCTTTACACCGTTTGTCCGTTTAGTTTAATAATTCAAAAGTTATGAGCTTAACTTGCACTTTCCAGTGATTCCCTGTGAAGACGACCTTACTTACCCGTACCAGTTATAGGTATTTAAGTGATATAAATACTTGTTTTTTATAAGAGCACGACATCTACATATGTTCTATATTACGTTTTGAAAATTTTAACATTTAAGATTGGTGCGTAGTTTGTTTGTTTTTTTCGGCTTTTTAATATTCAGGGTATGTGCTTATATGATTATGTTCTGGTTTTGAGATTTAGGGTCATTCAAATACTACTACTGTAAAGGATGTCAAAGAAAACCTCATCAATGTTTTTCACTAGGGAAATGAGAAAACCTTAGGGGCAATATGAGGGCAAGAAAAGAGAAAATAAATGTGTTATATAAGAGGGTTGAGAACAATTGAGATGAATTTTTAGTCTTTATCTATATTTTCAGTTTCTTTATTTGGTTTTAATGATAAAGTTTCTATATTTTTTAAACTACTATACAAATAAGTTTCTTGCCTAGGTTAGAACCCATAACGAATTTATTTAGTATTTATACGGCCGAAGTTGATGTTAATGGTATCAAAATTTATATTTCTATGACCAAAAATAAGTTCATTTTACATATACTTCACGCTGTAGTGAACTAGGTTGTCTTATATAGTTCACGTTGTAGTGAACTAGGTTGTCTTATGTTATATAGTTGACATCCAAATTTATTTACCCTAACTTTTTATTATTGATGCTTCGAATGTTTTTTAAACTTATATAATTAAATTTGTTAAGTACTTAACCTAGTATACCATATATTCAATCAGAATAAACAATTTCATCTTAACCCTATCACTCTTATTCAACGCTCTCCAATTTGTGTTATCAATTATCATCCATTGTGCATCTACTTCGATGTTACAAGTATGAATCGTCTTCAAGTCTTCAATTGTTAAGATATAACATCGTAATTATTTTGGTTTAGAGCTTTGTCGTCTTCAACTTTAAAATTAACCCTGATTTCGATGTATCAACAAAATCGATTATACCTAATCACCTATTCAACATCGTCTTCGTCATTATCCATCGCTTCAAGACTAAGGAGGTCGAATAGCCCTAAAATTAATTACTTTTCTTCTTTTCAATCAATATATTCTTTTTAATCAAAGGCATCGACAATCAATCACTTTTCTATTGTAGATAGAATGTGCGTATTTATTTTTATACGTTGTCCTTTTGGATCGTACGATTTTATATGTGAATCAGTTATTATCATTATGTAAATAAGTTATTATTAGTTATTCGTACGATTCGTAAGTTATTTTTTTTTCAAATTGAATACTTGCATAGTTGATTTGCAACAGGCTACCGTTGAGAAAACGAAGGATTATGGTTTATGTGTAAACTTGAAATATGATAATTTGCGGTTATGTTTAATTTTTGGATATTGTGTTATTAACTTGCATAATGAAATCACAAAGCTTAAATATCAAGTTTTTGATTAATTTGACGGTTTTTTTTATTAATTTTAAGGTTTGTTCTCATACATTCATTCATTAGTTTCTCAAAATTATAAACCTTTTACCATAACTTTTTTTTATAGTCATTTCTTAATTTTCTTTAGGAAAATTGGTTTTTATTGGTCCTAACTGTCGTCTTTTGGTCACTGTCAGTCCCAACTAATGAATTGGCTGCTGACGGTCCAAAATTTTAACGTATTTGTTCCTAACGGTCCACGACTAACAGAATTCTAACGTCGTTAGTTTCAGGTCGCCGGAAAAACGTTTTTGTCCGGAAAACACATATTTTTTCCCGAAAACTCAACAATTTTGTCTCGAACATCATGGTATCTTTGTATCGTACCTTTAGGAATATTTTTCTAGTAAAAGCTCCAATTATTGAGGTCGCCAGAACCCTAGAATCATCGTCGGAATCAGTTGATGGTGCTTAAGTGATGGTGGTTGGTTGTCGGTGAGTCAATTGGTGGTGATGGCAGTGTTCAGGTGGTGTTTTCCTGCAAAAAAATTGACTTTTCCGGCCAAAAACGTTTTTCCGCCGACCAGAAACTAACAGCATTAGGATTCTGTTAGCCGTGGACCGCTAGGAACAAATACATTAAAAGTTGGGACCATCAGTTACCAATTCGTTAGTTGGACTAGCAATGACCAAAAGGAAATATTTGAGGTCAATAAAAACCAATTTTCCTTTTCTTTACAGTTGTAGTCCAACAACTTGAAATTGATCTGATAGAGAATATGTAGAAGTTGGATTCTTTTATTTCAAAATCTTTTTTCATCAGTCTATTCGATGACTCCGCATTGAGCTGATTTCGCGGCCATATCTAGTCTCGAGGTGGGTAGGCTTAACGATTACTTTCTTTGATTTCACATGGTTTTTCATTTTTATTTTATGGTCTAGAATTAGAGCAAAGAAAGAGGAAATCATATCTCTTGCCAAAAACATCATCGTTCATCATTCAATCTTTGAGGTATGTACTTGATTTCAATGAATTTTTTCTTGGGTGTTTCTGTCAAAATTAACAACGTAACTTTTGATCAAATTAGTGCGTGAGGTGGAGTGCTTGATGATAAAACGATTGAACACAGCGATGTGATTATGAGGGAAAAAACCCTTGATTATGATAATCTCCGGTACAAAAAACCCCCGGACGGTGAAAACTATCACCGTCACTTTTATTAATGACAAAAAGGTGATTACAAGTGGTGGAGCTGATAGAATAACGAGTGCTTAAGTGATTACAGTGATTGCTAGTAAGCTAAGTAAAGAAAATGTGTAAGATGTCTCCTAAAGGTATCTATCAGCTCGTTTAAAAAAGAAAAAGATTACAACTGATATCCCGAATAATCCGGAAACCCTAGACTAATTCTTCCATGATCCGTTAGTTGCCCACGTTCGAGTTGACGAAGTTCAAATAATATCCGTTGCAATCCACGTTCTTATAATCACATTTACCACGTGTTCTTATCTGCAAAACAAACAAGAATAATATAGGATAATTGAATTAGTCAAATATCATCCCCGGAATGTTAGCGTTGACAGGACAGCTCAAAATCCTTGAATCATAACTCATCCTGAGGATAAAAAATCTACACCCAACAATTGCCCCCAATTTTACAGATAGCGCGTGACAGCTGTAAAAATTTCAAATTTCAAATTTCAAAAAGTAAAAATATCTTCTGTTATTTGAAAGGACATGCACGCTTATCAAGGAGTTCTTTGACGTCACCAGGTTCTCGTACTCCCAAGTCATGCCAATGGTGTGGAGGGTCTTGGCCACAGTAGATCGATTAAATAAAACCCACGGGTTGTCCATAGGTGTGCCCGAGATAGCCGTGACCTATAACCTCCGTACTCACGGATCTTTCCGCTACTGTCTTCAATCCAAATCCAGCCGTCTTTATATGCTTCCCTAGGTGTCCGGTAGTGACCCCGATTGGAAGAAAAAATTCTTTTTCGTCCGTCGTGATTCTATTCCCGACGGAATGAACTTGCCTATTAAATGGGTTCATCAGGGTAGGAAATCTTTAGGATAAAATTTCTTTCTTCAAATGATTTATCTTAATACGGTTTCTTTTTTGGCAGTTGTGTTTGAGGATTTGATAAAGTATAGGAAGGATACGAATAGAAGGCTTAAGGAGTTGTTTAAGGTTCCACCAGAGGATAGGGAGTTCTGGTTAGAAGAAGAAACAGGGGAAACAAGCGTGACCGCTGCGAAGTCAGTTGAGAGCATGTCTTCCGGTAAGTATTTCGGGTTTTTCATGGAATTCTTAGGATTTCACTTTCTTGGGAATAATTTGATAAACCATTGTATAGGGATGCCGAAGCCAAAGTCTTCCTTTAGCTTAGTCGACCTGGACGATCTCATCGAGGATAGGACGGTGGTAAAACAAGAACATTCCAAGACCCTCTCTCCGATAGTAAGAGTTCCAACGACTCGTCAGAAAAGCGCTGCACATAAGAAGAGGAAAGCCACTACTTCAGCTGAGACCGAGCCCTTCACTGATATGAGCACTACCGATGCTGTAGAGAAGCTGCAAGCTCTTTCCAACTTTCTTGGAACAGTAAGTACCTTTGTTTATCCTTAAAATAGTAATCTGCAGAAAAAACTTATGTTAATTTGGGGATAACAGAAAACCGAAGGTTACCGTAAGAGATCCCAAGATGCTGAATTGACTCAGAGAGAGGCTGAGGTCAAGGTTGCCGATCTTCTGCATGCTTCTGACATAAAGGATAGGCTGCTCAAAAAGAAGGACAAAGAGATTTTGGATCTCAGAGCCTCATTTGAGTTGGAGAAGACTGAGTTCTTTGAAGAAGCCAAGAAGTGTGCAGCCACCAATATCCTGGAGTCGATGCTCAAGATGTCAGAGGAAGTGTAAGCGAAAGGTTATATGATGGATTCCTGGAACTCTGTTGCTTGGAGGAAGAAACTGAAGATGCTGAGGGGGGAGAAGGTTGAAGAAGATGATGTGGCAGGTACTTCTGAGGTGATCAAGGAGGCCGATGCTAGTGAGGAGATGAAGGAGACAAAGGCTGGTGAGGTGACGGAATCGGAGAAGAAGGAGGGTGATAATGTTGAAGGTGACAAGGTTTGAACTTGGTTTCCAGGTTGTTTTAATGTGTTTCTGATGGTTGTTTGAACAATTTTTATTTTGGTTGTGTAAGGATAATATAACATGCTTAGGACTATAGTTTGGGTGGAGGGATCCTGGTTCAGGACGAAGCCCAAAATATCTTTAATTTCATGTCTTTGAACAATATGATGGTTCGGGTGGATGGGCTCCGTTTTGAGTGAAACCCGAATCATCCTTTCCTGCATTATGATATTAGTATAACTTTTTATGACTTATATTGGTATCTTTTCCCTTTTTCCGTTCTTAGAGAAAAAATTTAAGTTTGTTAGAATTGAAATTTTTTAGTAATAGCTTAAGTTTTAGTCAATAAACCAATATCAAGTCATAAAATTCATCAAGTAATATGAAACATAGAATATTCACAAATAGGAAATCATACCAGAATTGTATATCAATTAACCTTGATAATGTCTAGACTATCTTATTTTTGCAATAAGATCATTGTTTAGGATGTTCCTTCAATTCTAGGGATATAGCGATAAACTTGCAATATCAACATTATCCTGAAAATAATTTCAGAAATTCTGGCGACAAGGCCTCAACAATCTGGCGACAAGGCCTACATAAACTGGCGAGAATGCCTAAATAAACTGGAGACAAGGCCCTCAGAAGAGATGTAAACCCCTTAAACCTAAGAAGAGGTGAAAACCCCTTAAACCTTAGAAATAAACTGGCGACAAGGCCCTTAGAAGAGGTGAAAACCCCTTAAACCTTAAAAGAGGTGAAAATCCCACCATTAACTTGAGATTCAAACCAATAGCCGAGGATAACGAGGTAACAAGTCACTATGTTTCATGTACTGGCCCCGCCTCTCGAACAAAGACTGAATAAACGTGCGCTACAGGCGATATTAAGAAGAGGTGAAAACCCCTTAAACCTTAGAAGGTATCAAATAATACCTTATCTGGCGACAAGGCCCAAAGAAACTGGCGACAAGGCCCAAAAAGACTGGCGACAAGGGCTAAACAAACTGGCGACAAGGCCCAAACAAACTTCATTCCACGTGGGGATACCACATGTCTTCAGGCTACAAAACACTCAAATCTAAGTGAGGGGTGGGTGTTAGCCTTGCTAACACCCCTCCGATGCTTAAGTCAGTATCTTGATTGAAGAATAATAATATTAAAAATGAATAAAAATATAAAGTCGAATACATACCTAAACTGTTTAGTATAACAGTTATCCTTGGGATAGAAGTCTTACATAAAAATATTTTTTGAGGTGTATAGCATTCCAAGCCCTTGGTAGCAAGTCACCATCCAAAGTAGACAATCTGTATGCCCCCTTTCCTTTGTCTGAGTCGATCAAGTAAGGACCTTCCCACTTTTGTGCAAGCTTTCCATCCATAGGATTTGTAGTATTCTGAAAAGCCTTTCGGAGAACCAAATCCCCTTCTTGAAATCTTCGAACTTTGATATTCTTGTTGTAGGACTTTGCTATCTTCTGTTGATAGGATGCCATTCTGATCTTGGCCAAATCCCGGAGTTCTTCTACCCACTACAACAAAAAGGGCTTTTAGGACCTTTTGTGTGGGACGCTTGTAAAATAGGGTCCTAAAATATATTTAATAGGAAAAATGAACTTTTGGGGTCCTTTTACAATATAAACTACATAACCAGTGTCCTAAAAAGTTATTTAATAGGATGGATGATTCTTTAGGGGTCGTAATATCATATAACTTAATAAGACACTTAAAATGTAGATTCGAATAAAGTTATCTATAAGACATGTAGTTTTTGGTGTCCTGTTATGTGGTAATGTAATAAGACACTTGATCACCAGAGCTCTCATTATAACATAAGTTAATAGGACACTTTGCAGTTAAGTCATAAATGTTCGGTGTTATAGGACCTTTCGAGTCGAAGTCATATAAAAACATAACTTAGTAGGACATTTAACACTAGGGTCTTATAACTTTAACCTTTATAAGACGCTTAATCATTGTGGTGTTATTATAATACACCGTAATAAGACATTTGATATTTGAGTCATAAAACATCTGTTTTATAAGACGCTCATTCGCTAAAGTTTTATTATAACATAACTTAACATGACACATGAAACTTGAGTCTTATAACTTTAACATTTATAAGACGCTTAATCATTGTGGTGTCATTATAATACACCTTAATAGGACATTTGATATTTGAGTCATAAAACATCTATTTTATAGGACGCTTATTCGCTGAAGTTTTATTGTAACATAACTTAACATGACACTTAACACTTGAGTCTTATAACTTAACCTTTATAGGTAGCCGGCGGCGAGAGTCATGAGGCGGAACTAAGCATTTGGGGGAGCATGATGCGGTATACATATATAGGGTTTGTGGCGGTGGGATTTGGTGAAAATAAAAAAAAAACTCAAAAGTTTTGGCGCTGGAAACAAGAGCCAGTTTGAAGTTTTGAAATAGTTTTGGGAAAATGAAAATAATTCTATTTTTAATAGATGAAGTACACATTAAAAAAATAGAAAATATTAAAACTACAAGTGAACAAGAAGAGTACAAGACCATCACGTAATTCTTTTTCTAGGGAAAAAAATGGCTAATTAAACTAATTTGATTCTCATTAAACTATGAATAAATGGATAAGATCGGTGCCATACCTATACCCGTTTTAAAAAGTAGTAAACTGAATACCGAGTATCATGCCAAATTATATGGTATGGATAGGGGTACAAGTACGAATACTTTTAATCCGGTACCCGATTTGATATCACTTTGTATATCATATCGAATTATTTGGTACGGTCTGGGTACTGTGGGTTCCAAATACTCAAATAGGTTAAACTGGTATGCCATCAATATTCAATAAACTATAATACCACAACCAAAAATTAAACAAATAACCCATAATATAAAATTCATTTTTAATCAAGTAACATAATACCAAAACATACAAATTCTCTCAATCTTGGTAGTTATACTAGTACGGATGGTCTAATGCAGGTATAGTATTTTTGGAATAAAATCTCATCCCTAAGTTGAGTGTTCGGCATCTCAATAAACATCTCTACATATTCCAAATGGATACTAAGTACCGAAATACCCGTTCTGGTGCCCCTAAGTACCAAGTACTCAAACCATAAAATTTGGTACCGATACAACAATACCCATTGGTATCCCGATAATAGCAAAGTTATTAGTGGGGTCTCGGGAGGGCGTGATATATATAGACAAATCTTACGTCTATCCCAGTAGATAAAGAGACGGCTTCTGCTAAGACCATCAGCTCGAAAACTATGCCTAGTCATCGAAGGAAGAAAATAAATAAATAAAATTAAACAAAAATAAGAGAGCCACGTGATCTATCCATAAAATAGTAAATAAATAGAAATTTTTTGGATTAAAATAAAATATAGTAATTATAACTAATAAAACATTATTTAAAAAAGAAGCTATAATATCATACATCTTCCAATATCAAACTAGATGAATAAATAAAATAGAACTAGTTTTTAAACCCCGTATTATGGGGATCTGTTTTATATTATTCGTTTTTAATATTTATATACTTTTTTGGAGTTTAATTTTATTTATTGTTTGTGAATTTATAATATACTAAGAGTTTGATGGTAAAAGAGTTTCACAAATAACTAACATGTTATAACCCAGTTTGGGTTTGGTGAGACCCATTATTTTTTTTTTACTATAAAATTGTTTTTTAATTATAAATAATATCTTATTCTTAAAACAGCTATATAATAATTTTTAGTATATCCTATTTTATAGGATTTTCACATCAATAATTCAGTGAGAATAATTTTTAATTTAATGAGATGTTATAATCCGTTTAAGGAATATCTGGGTTTGGTAAGACCAATACCCGTGATTCGGGTCAAATGCATGAGAAGTCTCCATTTAAAAATCAAGCAAATCTGATGACTTCAAAAAAAGGAGGAGCGACCACATCACGACACGTAAGATTTTTATGATTTCACTTATATATGTTATAGATAGATAAAACAATGTCAATGTCGCCGAAATATGGGTAAATCTAACTCTCTAAGAGAAAGTTAAAGAAAAATATTCTCTTCTCTTAAAGGCCCTTAGTACTAATCTTACGTCTTCAAGAAGTTCTATCATCAACAATATAATCAAATAGATGCGAGTCTAACAAATTGTGTCTAATCCTCTCATAGCATGTCAAATTGGGCTGACCTCTACCCCTCTACAGTGAGGGTCCACTGATCTCGTCGATTGTTTCCTCTTCACGTGTCCAAACCAATCTCAATCTTGTAGGTTCCCAGCCGGATCTACACGAGATATCACGTACTACGCAGGTGCGGAATCCCTACGTAAGACGTTACGAGTATAGAAAACAATACGATTAACACACGATAATCAAACACGTTGTATACCAACCTTAAACACGTGATACGAAGATCACTTGATTACAGACTCTCTCTGACTCGAATACACGAAAACTAAATGAATGATTAATTACAAATAAGCCGTAACATATAGCTTATATAATCACGACAACTTCGCCTGGCATGTTCAGGCGAAGTTGTCACTAACTTCGCTTGTCTAACAAGTTCGCCCATATCAGCGAACTTGTTAGCAACTTCGCTTATACAAAACATAAAACATTACAAACGCGATTACAGACACTAGACACTGAACTACTGACATCATGCACCAACAGACTCCCCCTTGGCAGTAGCTTCATCTCTTTAGCTTCAAACACGTGTCTTGTAATCTTCAATCTTTTATCTTCACGCATGCACTCATTCTCTAACACAAACCGACACAACTCTTTGATATTTCCTCGCTTCGTCTTTCCAAGCAGGAATATAAAAGATTTTCTTCTCATTGAGCACCTGCAGATCAGCTTGCGATAAGTTTACCAAATGCATCGGATCGTAAACTCTTAGAAGCTCTTGTTCATCCTCGTCTTCCATCACTGCCTCAGCTGTCTCACAATCTACAAACCACCACTTTAGGTCTTTAAGCACATCCTTGGGCATAAGCTTCATCGGTACTTCTTTCAAACACCGGATCGGTTTATACTTCATTACCATCCAAGGCTTTCCATCAGCTCTCAAACCTCTATCCTTGTCTTCAACAAGTTTTCCCTTCTGTGGTTTTAACAGCTCAAATTTATTCTCTTTTATACTTTCTTTCCATACAATTTTCCCAATAACTCTAGCCATATTATCGTCACTTCGATTGATTAACCCCAATCTGGCTAAGTCTTTCACTTCACATTCCGGCAGTGTATTCAACGATCTTAACAGTCTTTTAAAATACTGAACACCGTCATACCTTTTAATCACGAAGAGCCTCAACTGCTCATCATAGATCCAGCAAATAATCCCTTTCTTCGCTTCAGCATAGCCTTTAATGTTGTAACTCTTCTTAAACATTGTAGGGACCGCCGGTTTCTTCGTTTTGACGAACCACTGAGCGTAGCCTTCCTTCCACCTAGGCTGTTCTTCCCATTCAGACTCATCGCTTCCAATCTGTTTACTCATATCAGCTTTCTCAACATCTGGAATGTCATGCTCCACATTCTCTTCTACTATCTCTCCCTCTTCAATCTCATAATCAATAACAATATCTTCTCCAATCTTTTCTATCACATCACTTGGTAGAATATCATCATCACCAACCAAGTCATCATCCATCTCCTCTACGTCCACCACCACCACATCATCACCACCAGCTGCAGTTGTCGACTCCCCCTGAGTTGTGGAAGTTCCAAGAGCTTGAGTAGTTCTTGGTAGCTCACCACCTGCATCTTTCGACGCATTGGGATCATCGTCTCTATCATTCCTTCTCTTCGTCCTCAACTCGTCGCCTTTACAGCTCGTCTCCCCCTGAGATGCCAAGAACTCCTTCAGAGCATCTATGATCTTTCCATGTTCTACCAGCAGGGACGACTGCATCTGATTCTCTGCAACTAGGCGTTGAATAGCCTGGGTCTGGATAAGATTCACCCTTGATTGTTCTGCCACGACCCGTTCAAGTGCAGCTATTCGTTCTGAGTCTGAGAGGGTTGCATCGAAATCGAACCTCATATGTGAAATGTCTTGAGTGTACTGAGGAGGGATTTCCGATGTCACCGGGACCTCAAAAGTAGAAATAGACGTAACCGCAGGTGGTATCGTCACCGATAGCCCTGCAGTGGCCACAACAGTCGACTCAATAAAGCGTGCCACGATCTCCGATGGAGTAACAGTCGGATGCGGCAACGAAACGATCACGGGAGTCGAAAGTTGGAAAGTAGTGGGTGGGAGGCCAAATGTAGATGAGGTAGCCACTACGGGAACACCCGTAGCGCTTGGCCTTGTAACCTGTAGAGATGAGGGAACCATTGTCATACCGGATAGTGCTGGTGGAGTGAAACGTACCATCCTAGAGCTTTCACCGGCTCCTGATCCTGCACCTATCCGTTCCCTTCTTGACCTTCTTATCAACTGTTGTACCTCTTCCTCAAAGTCTGACTCGTCATCATCATCTGTTCTCTTTCTTTTCCCATGTAGTGTTTCTCGAGTCACCATAATCCTTCTCGCCTCTGCCACTTCATCATCAGAATCTGAGCCAGCCACCGTTGTAGCTGCCCTAGTAACATGCACAGTCGAGGCACGTTCAACTGGGACCTGAACGTTCTCCTCTGGATCCACCCGATCCATATCAAAGAATCCTTGACCACCAAATTCTGCATCAAGGTCCACTTCCTCCTCCGGTGACACAACAGGAGCAGTAGGTATAGCTTGAGGTGCTCCTGCCTGTTGTGGTGCCGGGTCCCTAAACTCATCCCCACGAGCAGGCACATACTCCGGGTTGATTAAGTACCCAAAGAGTGGAGTATGGCGAGGACGAAGCTCAGGTTTGCTCCTCGCACTGGAGGATCGACACTGGGCGAAGATCCGTTTGTTCACACTCTCTACATATCGGATCGGACGGCGCTGAAGAAGTGTTGGAGCAACATGATTCAAGATCATTTAAAGGAATCTTGGATACATGATGAACCGCTCACGCGCCATCGCTCTTCGTTGACGATCAATCTCGTAAAAGACCATCTGACTAAAGCTGAATCGCTTGTTGTATGTCAGAGCAGTCATCGCTGACTGCATGGTCGCGCCCATGCCATCAGTGCCCGCCTTTCTCCCTGACATGCATACTATCATAACATGCATGAGAAAGCGCCACTGGTCAAGCAGAAATCCCTTCCTTCTCTGCGAATCCCCCAATGGACCAGAATAACCCATCCTAAAAAATGCCCCATCGCGGAAAGGAGCTACAAACTCCGTCGGGTCATCCCTTGTTTCGTTTCCAAACCGCAGAGCCGCCCGTATATGTTCAGAAGAGAACTGAACAATTTGATTGTTGACGGTTGCGCGCATCACCGAGGGCTCGACTCTACAGTCGTATTCCACGGTCTGCCAGAAATCCTCAATGTTGGGTAAGGATATCGGCAGAGTTGTTGTAATGGCGTGGAATATCCTCGAGCGTAAAAGGAATGTGATGATTTCGCGGAAATCATCAACTCCGCTAGCTTCCGGGTCTAAGGTGATATACATGTTGTGACCCGGGAAGAACTGTCTTTGTTGATCACCTCCGTCATCACCGCCTGCACCACCTGCTCCAGCAATAGCAGCCATATCTGCAACAAACAGGTTAAGTTAGATAAACGTCAAAGCGAGTCACAAGTTCGCCTGTTACCATGAGCGAAGTTGTGATCAATTCTGTATAGGCGAAGTTAAAGGTGAGGCGAAGTTGGGAAACAACTTCGCTTCAACTTGAACTTCGTCTTAAAAAAGTTAAGTAAAATGGTCCAGGCGAAGTTACGGATAACTTCGCCTAATCACAACATCGCCTCATAAACTGTTTCAAAATCAATAATCAGGCGAAGTTAAACCTCAGGCGAAGTTACGGATAACTTCGCCTAAACTGTAACTTCGCCGAATTCGAATCGGCAACAGTTAAGGTTGTTGAACGACGTGTAGATGATGATTTCGGTGATCGAGGACTCCGAAATACATGATTTTATGAAGGTTTATACGTTCAAGTGGTTTACTATCACGTAAAAAAAAGTTTGAAAATCGGGTGTTTAGGTTTCAAAAAAATCGAGGTCACGAAACGGGTCGTATCGACCTGTGATAATCATTAACGACAATGATTATACGAATATGGAACCCTACACACCTTTAATCGACAATGAAAACACAGAATGATTGATGATAAAAGAATCGATAAGTTCGCCGAGGTTTCTGTGAGTATAAGTTCGCTGGATTTTGAAATAAATGAACAGTTTGACCTTCAGAGTCCTTTATATAGGGTCACAGATGTATCGGCGAAGTTGTGGATAACTTCGCCTATCAGGCGAAGTTATGCAGAACTTCGCTGAAATTAAAAATTTTTCAAAACAAACCCCATAATTCGAAAAATTTGCAATTAAGTTTTAAAACATCCTTTAAAGTGTTAAATGAAACGATCAAGACCAAGTAACCAGGTATAAAATCATACAACTCCAAAAATAGAAAAAAACTTTTAAAATAAAGGTACACGGGATCAAATTTCAGTCTCGACAGGGACTACCATGTTTTAGAAAAGATCCGAACAGGAATCATACTAATTTCGTGACTGTCACACAGATCCGTGTTCAGCTGTATTATGACATAAAGAAACAGGTTGTTAGCAGGTAATCTACTTAGAATGGTTTTCATCGTTTCTGTGATACAAGTTAGGTTCAATTAAGCTTAAAACTTAAGTGGGCAACAACTCAGAGATTATGATGCCTCCTATCTATTCTCAAAGCGTATTTGGCTTTCCCCAAGTCACCCCGAATTGACCTTGACCCGTAGTGTCTGATTAAGTAGTAATTACTCTTCGATCTTAGACTCTGCTTCCCGTTCACCTTCTTGTGTCTTGATTGATAATCATTATCATTATGAACTCTAAATTTTTTTTTTTAATCTAACATGTATATACACAACTTCAAGTAGATAATAACTGCAAGTCCTGAATCTGGATCACTGCAGTGTCTTGACACGCTATCTTCACGGGAATCAGAACACTCACGGGCTCGTGTATGACTGGGTAATCGCTTTTCTGCCTATCATTCGGAAATATATGTATGAAGACACGCACAACTCTTAAGGAGTTTCCACAAAAAATCGAGTAAATTTAGTTAGTATCACTTCTACTTTTACGCACCATTAAAAGCTACCATGACATACAATGACTGTTCTAGAGACTTTTAAGCCTAATAACTTCACTAGTTAAGCACACAGAATCAGTATATCTATCACTTTCCAAGGTTGGATCAATTTTCTGTTAAACATAGTAAAGTAACTTCTTACGAAGTAGTAGACTTGAAAAATAATTTCATCTCTCAAAAAGAAAAATTTAACTTCTATCGCCCCGACCAAATCAAAGTCTTCAGGTCAACGGCTATCCCGAAGATCCAATGGATCAGCTGGACCGACCACATACTAGTATGTGTCATTCTAACTAAGTATGATCGACTAATTTTAAGCGAAAGAATGAAAACTCATCATAAACCGCCCCGGTCACTTTCAGTCATCTGGTTAATGGCTATCCTCATATTCTACAAGTAGAAATGAGGACCAAACATATCCTAAGACATGTCCTTCAAACTGAGGCAACCGACATAATTCTAAGCGATAGTGACGTTTTTTTTTTTTTTTAATCAAACACAAAGCGTGGTTACTCGGGATTGATCATCCCATTCAGCTCAACAAGGTTTTGAAATCTAGTTTTGTCAAACGCTTTCGTGAATAAGTCAGCGAAATTATCTAACGTATCAACCTTTTCGAGCTCAATCAGCTTCTTCTCAGCACAATCCCGTATAAAATGATGACGTATGTCAATATGTTTAGTTTTACTGTGCTTCACGGGATTGTTAGTTACTGAGATAGCAGCAGTGTTATCAATGCAAATAGGAGTAAGTGAGAAATTCAGACCATAGTCGCGCAACTGTTGTTGAATCCAAAAAACCTGGGAGCAGCAGTTGGATGCTACCATGTATTCTGCTTCACAGGTTGAAATTGCGACTGAAGTCTGCTTCTTGCATTGCCACGACACCAATCTGCCACCAAGAAACTGACATCCACCAGTTGTAGATTTCCGACTCTGATTGCACCCTCCATAATCAGAATCTGTGTAAGCGACTAGCTCCAAGTCTCCTCCTCTCGGGTACCACAACCCTAGCTTCGGCTTGCCCTTGAGATACCGCAGTATCCTCTTCGCACCCTTCAAATGAGTTTCTTTTGGGTTTGCCTGAAAGCGTGCACAAAGACAAACAGCAAACATTATATCAGGCCTAGAAGCAGTTAAGTACATTAAAGAACCTATAATAGCCCGATATTGGGTTGGGTCCACGTCTGCATCGTTGTCTGAATCAGCACCCAATTTGTGATTGACGCAGACTGGAGTATCATATGGAGTGCTGTCCTCCATCTTGAAGCATTTGAGAACATCATGGACATACTTTGTCTGATGAATGAACATCCCGTCTTTCTTCTGATCAACCTGCAATCCTAAAAAAAAAGTTAGTTCACCCATAGCGCTCATTTCAAATCTCTTCTTCATGACGGCCTCAAACTCCTGACACATGGTGACCTTTGATGCAGCAAAGATAATGTCATCCACGTAGACTTGCACCAGCAGAAAGTCGCTTCCCTTTCTCTTGAAGAACAACGTGCTATCAATCTTACCTCTTTCAAACTCATTCTCAAGCAAGTAATCGGATAACGTTGAGTACCAGGCACGAGGTGCCTGATGTAGTCCATACAGCGCTTTACTTAGCTTGTACACGTGATCGGGAAAGTCAGGGTCAGGAAAACCCGGAGGTTGCTCAACATACACAACCTCATCGACTTTACCGTTTAGGAACGCACTCTTCACATCCAACTGAAAAACTTTCATCTCCTTATGAGCAGCAAATGCCAAAAACAGCCGAATGGCTTCCAATCTTGCCACAGGAGCAAACACCTCATTATAATCTATCCCCTCTTGTTGATTAAAGCCTTTAACAACCAGCCTTGCCTTATTCCTGATAACAACCCCTTTCTCATCTCTCTTACATTTGAAGACCCATTTTGTGCCAATCGCATGCACATTTCTTGGTTTTTCAACCAAATTCCATACTTCCATTTTCTTAAACTGAGCTAACTCTTCTTGCATGGCTTCGACCCACGAGCTGTCCTTCAGAGCCATTTGATAGTTCTTTGGTTCAATCTGGCTGATGAAGCAAGTGTACAAGCATTCGTTGATAATACCCGTGTCTTTAATGCTTGTGTAAACACAGGTGTGCTCATTCAAGCTTTGTCTTGTTTGCACACCTGCGGACAGATCACCTATCACATTCTCCAACGGGTGATTTTTGTGAATTCTCGTAGTCGGAACCGAACTGACATTTAGATTATCTTCCAAGTTCGAAGATAGCTCATCCATGGTTGATTGATGTTGAGAGTGAAATGGATTGATGAATTCCTCTTCAGTAGAGGCAGCAGGGGTATTGACAGCATTTGACGAGGAAGGCTGACATTCATCATACTGTGGTCTTTGTACCAAAGTGTCTTCCTCATCGCATATCATCTTCGTAGCAATTCTTTCCTCAGCTTCTGCAAAATCCAGATAAGGTATGTTAAAAGATTTAAAGAGTCTATCATAGTCGAAAACCCCAGCGGGTCCCGTGCTTGGTTTTGGTGATTTGTAACTTGTGATATCAGTGTTACACACCACCTCAACCATGCTGGTCGATGTATTAAAGACCCGTCTGTTGGGAGTCCCAACAACGTATCCGACTAAGATTCCTTCGTCGGCTACTTCACCAAATTTTGAATTGGTCTTTAATATCGAACACGGGGACCCGAATGGTTCAAGACCACTCAAGTTGGGCTTTCTCCCATGCATTAGTTCATAACATGTTTTATTTAATCTTTTAACAGTTAACACTCTATTAAGGATATAACAGGCTGTAGCAACAGCTTCAGCCCAGAACACCACGAGAAGTTTCGAATCAGCCAGCATAGTCCTGGCTCCTTCAATCAAAGTTCTGTTCTTCCTCTCAGCCACTCCATTTTGTTGCGGAGTATACGGTGCGCTGTATTGGTGTTCAATCCCCTTCTGTAGGCAGAAGATCTCCATCTGGTAGTTCTTGAACTCAGTCCCATTTTCACTCCTGATGTATTTAACTCTTTTTCCCATAATGTTCTCAACTTTGGTAATCAAATTTATTACCATCTGAACAGTTTCATCCTTCGACTTCAGGAAATATACCCACGAGTATCGAGAAAAATCATCAGTAATCACCAAGCAGTACGATGTTCCTCCTAGACTTTTTACATTCACGGGACCGAAGAGATCCATGTGAAGTAATTCTAGGGTACTGATAATTGAATTGACCTTCTTGGTGAGATGAGATTTCTTGTGTTGCTTTCCCTTCTTACATGATAAGCATTTGTCTTCGAAGTTGAAATTCTTCAAGGGAACCCCCAACACAAGCCCATTTTTGACAAGGTAGTTCATCTTACGATGATGAATGTGCCCCATTCTCCTATGCCATAATTCGGACTCTGATTCAGTCGCTTTCGACAAAAGACACGATTCTTCAGTGGCCATTTCAGTAGACCTCATATCCATGATATACGTATTCTTCACTCTTGGAGCCTTCATAACAATCCAGTCCTCTGGTATCTTGAAACCAGGATACAGCACTATCGCCTCATTCTTCATGAAATGCACGGTATAATCTTTGTCACATATCTGCGAAACACTCAGCAGATTGTGCTTCAGTTCTTCAACAAAGTTAACTTTCTCTAGCGTCATCTTCCCGTTAGTCACAGTCCCAATTCCTGTGATCTTTCCACCGCTCTCTCCTGCGAAACTCACTCTACCACCTTGAACAGGTTTCCAGTCTTGTAACAATTTCTTGTTACCCGTCATGTGCCGGGAACAGCCGCTATCCACAACCCATTGATTGTTGGCAGCCCTGTTCAACTGTTCCTGCACGATTAAAGCAGATTATTAGAATCTTGGGACCCAAGACCTCTTGGTCTTGGGTCGATACATCCCGTACCTTGGCTGTCCAAAGTTAGTATTATAATCATTTCTGTGAGTCCTAACAGGATACCTTCTTGTGGATTGTCTATGAGGCCATCCAAACCGTCTTGAATTAAATGAATTATTAGATATGGTTTGGGTGTTACCAGTGAAAAACTGAGATCTATTTATTTGAAAACCTGGATTAGTCCATTTTCTGAAATTCGATGGGTTTTCAGTTTTATCATTAAATTGATTACTGTTAGCTCTTTTCTCAGATTTTAAAGGCCTCACACCTTTGAATTTTTGCTTCAGAGGGCAATCAGCAACAAGATGTCCTTGTTGATTACATCTAAAACAACACCTGTTTTCAACTTTCTTATCAAAAGTTGTCTTAGATGTTGAGGCTGTATTACTGCCCGTTTGTCTCACATATGGTGGGACATACGGGTTTAGTGGAGACTTCTTTTCAGATGTTTTCTTTTTCTCTCCACTCTTTGGTAACACTTCCTCTTGATTTGTCTCACTCGACTCAGAGGATTTGTCCGAGTTAGATGAGACAGGACTCGGAGCAGAAATCTTAACACTTGCGACAGGCTTACTAACTTCTTGTTCTTTAGTAGTAACTGGAACTGGAACTGTCTGACCATAGTCAACATCGACAGATTTCTGATTACTAGGGTTATAAGTGTAGTTATGATTGAAAGGTGGTGGAACTTCATGATAACCAATTCCTCCCCTTTTTGGGGAACCTTGATCACTAACGAGGTGATCAAGTATAGCAGAGGAATTTCTGAATTGCTCCAGTTTCCTGCTAAGTTCCTTCACTTTTACCTGGTGATCAGCAATCTGTTTTTCTCTTTCAGCTATTAGTTTGGTTTTTTCTTCTAGAACCTCATAGCTAAGATCAATCATGTTAATTTTTTCAGCAAGCTTTGCTTTAAGACTTTTAATATCTGTTTCACTAGCTTTAATTTTTACTTTGTAACTATTTTCTCTAGCTTTAGTGAAATGATGATCTTCTTTTAAAGTTTTATATTGCGCATCAAAACTAACAAACTGATCAGTTAGAGTTGTCAGTTGTTTAGACAGATGTTCACACTTAGTACAAGGAAGTTCGGTACTTACCTCGGAGAGCTGGTCTGCTACATCTGCCATGTACGCTTCATCTTCGCCAGTTCCCTTCTCACTATCTGCATTTTCGATGTTTGCCAAGTTGGCCTGTTCAAATACTTCTTCAACATGCAGATTCCAGTTGTACTCTTCGTTCTGTCTGGAAATCATGGCTCTATAGTCATTACCACTACCACTTTGCTGTGTAGATCTGTTCTGACTGCGTTCTGCACGTTCATTCTTGCATTCTTTTGCAAAGTGGCCATTCTGCTGACAGTTGTAGCAGCGAACCTTCGTCTTATCAAACCCTGGCCTCTCACCGACAAACTTCCTGCCAGTCTTCTTCATGAACCTCTTTACCCTTCTCACTATCATATCCATCTGCCACTGCAGATCCATCTCCTCCAAATCATCAGCATCGATCTGGTCATAGTCTTCATCCAAAACTGCAGGATCAACGATCTTACCCTGAATGTAGTTCTCATAAGAAGCAATAAAAGATGCATAGAGAGCAAACTGCTGTTCAGCAGATTTGACACTCATGGGCATCTTCGAGTAGTTGTTGTTTGAAACACTTGGGGAATAACTACTCTTGTTTGCTTGAGGTTGAGAAGCATTTGACCCTCCAGCTACATAGCACACATCACCGTTCATGTTGAGAGATACGTGTCCCTCAAGTGTTGAGCTCGCGCCTGACTCTCCCTTAGAGTAATAAGCAGATGATTCCGTTTTCGAACTTGATCCAGAGCTAACCTTTGCACCATACATACCCGGATCTTGAACCTGATCGGTAGGTGTCTCCTTTCGTACCATGTTCAGTTCAAACGTTCTTAGCTTGTTAACTGCTGTCTCAAGGTCATAGTCAGCAAAGTCTTTATCTTCTCTCATCAACACTGTATACATCTCCCATTTTGGTGGGAGAGAATCAAGAAGCTTCTCAACAATCTCATCTTCTTTTTATGCGATTGAATAGTTGCTGAGTTCAGTCATCAGATGATAATATCTGGTGATGATATCATCAAGTGATTCGTTTTTCAGATACTTGAAGACCGAGAATTGGGTTTTTAGAAGTTTAATCTTTGAAGCACGAATTCCCACATTGCCCTCAAAACGGTTTTCAAGAGCTTCCCAAAGCTCTCTAGCAGTCTTATACTTTCTGAAGGTGTGCAAAATCTCTTGTGGAAGAGCCATTGTAATTGCTGCATGAGCTTTGCTTTCGGCTTCATACATCTTCTTCTCTTCATCTTCCATTTCTTTGTACTTCTTGATCTGATCACGACCTTCATACTCAGTAGTAGGTGGAATGTAACCATCTTGTATACATACCCACATCTTGGCATCTTGATACTTGACATATTGTTCAAAACGATCTTTCCACGCTACATAATCAGTTTTCTTAAGCATCTTGGGTGCTTTTGTAGCCGAACCTGCTTCTACTTCCATCTTTACTAATTCGCTAATGTTTATCGAAGACATCTTTCTCAAAACTCAAAGAAATCCGAAAATCAAAAATTTTATTTTCAAACAGCACAGTAGGCGAAGTTGTGGATAACTTCTCTTAAAGCTTAACTTCGCGTGAATTTGTAACGTCGCTCACTTTCTTAAATTCGCCGGATTGGCGAAGTTGAGAATAACTTCGCTTAAGTTGAGCGAACTTGGGAGGTAGGCGAAGTTGTGGGTAACTTCGCTTGAGGTAAGCGAACTTGAAGAGGTAGGCGAAGTTGTAGATAACTTCGCTTAACCTTATATCTTCGCCGAAACCCTAGTAACAGTGACGGCAACTTCGCATGATGAACACAAAGTTTCTACAGATTAGATTTCTGGGTTTTTCGAGGTTTGTGAAGGTGTTACGGGTTGTTTAAGCTTGTAGGAGATGAGTATGACACAAAAACTCAGAAAACTCGTCCCGCGAATAGTCGAACGGAACGATTTCTATACCCGCGTGATAATCCCAAACCATACAATCGAGCAAAAGCTCTGATACCAAATGTAGGTTCCCAGCCGGATCTACACGAGATATCACGTACTACGCAGGTGCGGAATCCCTACGTAAGACGTTACGAGTATAGAAAACAATACGATTAACACACGATAATCAAACACGTTGTATACCAACCTTAAACACGTGATACGAAGATCACTTGATTATAGACTCTCTCTGACTCGAATACACGAAAACTAAATGAATGATTAATTACAAATAAGCCGTAACATATAGCTTATATAATCACGACAACTTCGCCTGGCATGTTCAGGCGAAGTTGTCACTAACTTCGCTTGTCTAACAAGTTCGCCCATATCAGCGAACTTGTTAGCAACTTCGCTTATACAAAACATAAAACATTACAAACGCGATTACAGACACTAGACACTGAACTACTGACATCATGCACCAACAAATCTCCCCTCTTTTATCTTATCGCTTATACTAGCTAACCATAATTTTGTTTGAAAAACATCATTTACCATACAAAATAATTAAGTACAGTACGGGTATGGATACAAGTACTAAACAACTATGGGTACATATATTCATTGAAAAAATATAAACCCTGCCTTAATAATAATATCCGTGATATACTTTTGTATTTCTTATTTAAGAAACACGAATAGTAATATAATATAGTATATATTTGGCCATACAAGAATAAAGAATATAAGTTATAACATATGCAGTTTATTTCAAATCTCATCCCAGTATGGTTTGTTTCAAAAACTCTTAATTTTGAGTCTATAATATATTTTATCAATCAAAATGGTTTAACATATGCATTTATTAGAGACTGCATATATGTCAGATGCCCTCCTAGGGTTTCTCTACGCGGCGGCGATAGGTTCTGATCTCTCTCAACTTCATTGAAGATCCATTTATTTTCATATTCTAGGTATTAAACTATGTCCATTCAATTGCCGATTTGTAATTGTTTTGTGTAAAAGATATTTTTTTTTCAATTAGGACTTTTTTTATGTAGTTTCATCTGTTGAAATCGATTAGGGTTTTAATTGTTGTTTAATAATTGATGTTTCTTTATTGTTTCTTGTCAGATAATCTTTTAACAAATTAATTAACATGAATAGTGAAGTATTTGAATAAAGAAAAGTCTAAGGTATGAAATAGCCTTCCACTAAAAATAACATTAGTGTATTTTCCATTCTAATATTTTAGTTTCCTACTGAAGACGTTAAGTGAAAAAAACAAGGTAAGTTGGGCAAAGAAGAAGATGGTGCAGGTAACGGGTAAAAAAGTAATGCTCGAGTCCGTGAAGAGCTAAAGGTGAATTGTATAAGATGGTGCAATTGTTAATGCACGTAGCATGTCGATATCCGTTGTTAATACTCATTTTATTTTTGTTCAAACAGACATCTATGGGACAAGATCCAAGTCAATTGGAAATGTTTCGTGCATGCTTCTCTAAACATGGAACTACAAAAAATGAGGAAGCTGCAAATGCAATTGTAAGTAATATGCTTATGTATTCATATACATATCTTTTCTATGCGTTCTTGATGGTGTTAAAAATACATATCTTATTTTTGTTATTATATCTAATACATACACAAATGCAACAACTTAGTTCTAATCTTCCCGAGGGTTCGATAATCCTAGACCAGATGATGTTTTTTCTAAGGTAATGAGTAAAGATCGAAATGGTGATGCAGTCATGTATGGTCTACATGTTCGTGGTTATGATATTTGAGGTGTAATACCAAATCTTTCAGCATGTCGTAGAGAAAACATCCGACTGAAGTCTAAATGTGAAGAACTTACTAGTACCGTGGTCCAGTTAGAAGCCCAGGTGTCCGAGATGAAAGAGTCGAAGGTTGGTTCTAGTGTTCCACCTGTTACATCGTCATCTTTCCCCATTGTAACCAGTGGACCTCCACGTTTACGGGTATTTTTCGATATAAATCTTTAGTGTTCCATATTTTGTAAGTTATCTTTTGTACTTCATCATAAATATGCTATAAAACAATAGGCACGTCACTATATTTTGCACAAAATACATGGTCAAAAAGAGGATTAGTGTATAATTTGGATACCTTGTTAGACTTAGGATATGTAGAAGCTGCGAAATAGAGGTAAATCTTTAGCTTATAGACTCACCCAAAAATTGATTGTAAGTTGGTGATTAAATAACGTTACATTAGGCTACACTAGAGAACAACAATGTTTATTGATGTTTTTTTTTCAGATTATTTTTCTACAAAATGTTAGCCTGCTACTGTAAAACCTTCTTTTTATAAAATGATTTTTACCCTATAATGACTCGAGTTTAATATATAACTGTTTTTTCAAAAACTAAAATCTAGGTCGGAGATGAAGTTTTCCTCAAAAGCATTCTAAACTCTATTGAGCCTGTAGCAAGAGGATGGGTGAAGATCCTGGACCCAAATGAGCTAATTGGTGGTACAGAGATTGGACCAAAATGTTGTGAGGTAAATGTTCAAGTACCGATAAAAATAGATGAAATGCTGGTGAGACCATATGGGTTATTTTCAACAATTCGAGATTGTATTGGTGCATCCATCGCAGGTCCTTGTCCATTCATCTCGGTATGTATTTGTTAAACTTATGATACGAATAATTTTAATAACATGTAACTTAACGCTTATACATGGATGGTTTATTTGTAGGTAGTCCGTGAGGATTGAGGACGCATGATGACTCAGGATTTTATGGTGCTTGTTTCTTTTATTGCTTTCAATTTTTTTGTTAATATGTTACAAGAGTTTATGTTTGATAAATGTTATAACTTATTTATGTTTAGTGTTTTCATTATGAACAAGCTTATTTAATATAATGAAGTTTTATTTCTTTCAATATTTAGATATCCATAAACGTATCGTAAAATTGTGTGTGTGGACGTTTAAAAAAGGGTTGTATAATATGATTTCTTAGGACTTTGAATTTTTGTCCTATTAAACGTTAGAACATTGTAAAAGTGCAATAATACGTTTTTTAGGACGTTTAAGTTGTTCATAGACATATTATGTGACCATAAAATTTAGTTTGATAATCTTGTTTGGGATATTAGGACCCTTTTCTTGGTACTATAATGTTCCATCATAAGGGTCCTATAAATTAATTTTTAAGGACACTTGTATGTGTGTCAAAAGTTTACAATTAGGTAAGCACATGTCAAAACATTGTAAAAGTGTCATAATATGTTTTTATTGGGACGCTTTTTGGGTTGTTAATGAATATATTATGCGACCATAAAATTGGTTTCATAATCTTGTTTGGGATATCAAGACTTTTTTTCTTGGTACTAAAGTACCTATAATGTTACATCATAAGGGTCTTAAAAATTAATTTTTAAGGACACTTGTATGTGTATCAAAAGATTAAAGGGGGTAAGCACATGTTAAAACATTGTAAAAGTGTCATAATATGTTTTTATTGGGACGTTTTTTGAGTTGTTAATGGATATTTTATGCGACCATAAAATTTGTTTCATAATCTTATTTGGGATATCAGGACGCTTTTTGAGTTCCGAGACTTATTACGACCCCTTTACATGAAACGCTTTTCTCGTTGGTCCTATTAAATGAAATGTCCTATAAAATAGCTTTTTATGACGCTTTTGTGCGTACTAAAAAGCCGTTTTTGTTGTAGTGACCGCATCTAGATCTTCAAGTAGACTTTGAGTATTATCTTCGGGATTTGATGACCGACTCTGGCTATTGAGATGACCATTTCTGTAGGGATAACTACTTCAGCTCCAAATACTAATGAGAAAGGAGTCTGACCAGTAGCATTCTTCGAAGTGGTTCTATCCGCCCAAAGAACAAAAGGTAGTTCCTCGGCCCACTTTCCTTTCTTAGACCCCAACTTTTTCTTCAGGTTATTGATAATGATTTTGTTGCTTGATTCGGCTTGTCCATTAGCCTGAGGATGGACAGGTGTTGACGTGATCATCTTGATTCCCCAACTGGCACAGAAGTTAGTTGTTCTCTTTCCGATAAATTGCGATCCATTTTCGCACACTATCTCTGCTGGGATCCCAAATCTTGTCAGGATATTGCGCTTGATGAATGAGATAACTTCTTTCTCTCTGACTTGAACAAAGGCTTCCGCTTCGATCCACTTCAAGAAATAATCTGTCATCGCCAACATAAAGACTTTTCCTCCTGGAGCTCTTGGTAGTTTCCCCAAGATATCCATTCCCCACTTCATGAAAGGCCAATGGGATATAATAGGATATAATGGTTTTGCTGGCTGGTGCAAAATGTTGCTATGTCTCTGGCATGCATCACATTTATGAGAATAATTCATAGCATCCCTCTTCATCGTCGGCCAGAAGTATCCCGTTCTCAGGATTTTGGAGAATAGTGCTATGCCCCCAGTGTGATTCCCACAATCTCCATCATGGATATCCTGAAGAACTTCCTTTTCCAAACACCTAAGATATGGTCCTACAAGAGATTTTTTGTATAATATATCTTTTATTATAGTATATGGGATTACCTTTGTAAGAAAAGCTCTTGACTTTTCATCCTTTGGGATAACTCCATCCTGAATATATCTTCTGATCAGGATAATCCAAGAATTTTCATTATCCTCAGGATTCTTGACTCCCATATCTTCATTGTCTTTTGATATTTCATTGACACCTTGCTCTTCTATTGCTGGGCTCAGGATATGTATGATTGGGATCTTGACACCTTCCGGTATCCTGAAGGATGAAGCTAAATATGCTAGGGCGTCTGCTTCAACATTATCTTCTCTAGGAACCTGTGAAATATCAAACATTTCGAAACACTTTACTAGTTTTTTGACTAGCTCTAGATATTTCATTAGTTTTTCTCCTCTAACAGTATATGAACCATTAAAATGATTAGTTAATAATAATGAATCAACATGTACTTGAATAAACCTGATTTTCATGTCGATTGCTAGTTGTAATCCTGCTATCAAAGCTTCATATTCTGCCTCATTATTTGTGGCTTGAAATCCGCAGGATATGGATTGAGGTATAATGTCCCCCCTGTGGCGATTTCAGCAGAATCCCGAGAACTGTTCCTCTAACATTTGAAACACCATCAGTGTATAGAGTCCACTTATCTTTGGTTTCTTCAAGTTGTTGGACTTCCAAGTCTGCCTTTTCTTTAAGTTCACTGGTGAAATCAGCCACAAAGTCTGTTAATGCCTGGGATTTGATGACAGTTCTAGGTTCATATGTTATATCATATGCACTTAGCTTCACCGCCCATTTTGCCATTCTACCTGACATTTCTGGTTTTCTCAAAACCGAATTAATAGGATAATTAGTTTTAACACATATAGAGTGAGTTTCAAAATAGTGTCTAAGTTTAGTAGATGCCATAATAAGTGCTAAAATTAATTTCTCAAGATAAGAATACCTGGTTTCAGCATCCAAAAGACTTTTACTTACATAATATATAGGATGTTGTTGACCTTCGATATCCTTAGCCAAAACTGCACTTACAACATTATTTGATACCGCTAGATATAGAGATTGGGATACCTTCCTTGGGTTTTACCAGTAGAGGAGCAGAAGAAAGATAAGCTTTTAAGGATGCTAAAGCTTCCTCATGATTACTGGTCCACTCGAACCTTTTGTTTTTTCTAAGGATATCATAAAATTCTCTGCACTTTTCTGAGCATTTGGATATGAATCTGTTGAGCGCCGCTATCCTGCCGATTAGCCTTTGAACATCCTTGACTGATGCTGGGGATTTCAGATTCAGGATAGCTTGTATCTGCTCCGGACTTGCCTCTATCCCTCTTTTGGTGACCATGTACCCCAGGAATTTACCATCCTTTACTCCGAAATGGCATTTTGAAGGATTCAGCTTCATGTTGTATTTGTCGAGGATATCAAATGCGGTCTTGAGATCTTGGAGGTGATTCTCAGCTTTATTGGACTTCACCACCATATCATCAATATAGACCTCCATCGTGTCCCCCAGTTTCTCTTTGAACATCATGTTAACTAACCTCTGATAGGTTGCACCTGCATTTCTAAGTCCAAAGGGCATAGCAATATAACAATAAATACCTGTGGGAGTCATGAAGGTTGTGTCTTCTTGATCTGAGGGCTCCATCTGGATTTGCTGAAATCCTGAGGATGCATCCATGAATGTCAGCATATCGTGGCCAGCTGTAGCGTCTACCATCGAATCGATATGTGGTAGAGGGAATGGATCTTTAGGACAGGCCTTATTCAAGTCTGTGAAATCTACACAGACTCTCCATTTGCCATTCTTCTTCTGTACAACCACCACATTTGCTAACCATCGGGGATATTGAACTTCCCTAATCATTTTTGCTTTCAAGAGTCTTTCTACTTCTTCTTGAATAATTATGTTTCTTTCAGGTGCAAACTTTCTTCTTTTTTGATGGATTGGCCTGAAAGAATTATCAATTCCAAGTTTATGTGTTATAATATCTTTGGAAATACCTGTCATATCTTCATGTTTCCATGCAAATGTTGACAGCCTCATCTTAAGGAAACCGAGCAGTCTTGACTCAATATCTTTAGGAATACTTGTTCCAATCAGCACCTTGACTTTGGGATCCTCGGGATAAAGAGGTGCTTCTTTAATTTCTTTTTCCCTGGCCTCCATTACGTCTCGTGCTGGCTTCTGTAATTGCTACGCCTGCTGGGGTTTGGCAGTACACTTCATGGTAGAGGTGTAGCAGTTCTTTGCGTCTTGTTGGTCACTGATGATTTTGATAACTCCCCACGAACTTGGGAGTTTCACGCATTGGTGATAAGTGGAGGGTACTGCTTTCATGTCATGTATCCAGGGCATGCCTAAGATAATATTGCAACAAGAAAAACAGTCAATAACACAAAATTTTTGCATTTTATTTACCCCTTCGACATACATTGGGAGCTTGATTTCCCCAATAGTGTTCTTAGTCTCTCCACTGAATCCAACCAATACTAAGGAACTGGGGATTATCTCATCTTCAGTAATATTCATATTTTTTAGCACGTCTAATTGAATAATGTTGACAGAGCTTCCGCCATCTATGAGGATCTTGCGCACATAATGGTTAGCTACATATAAAGTTATTACCAAACTATCATGGTAAGGATCCTGAACATCGATTCTATCACTTTGATCGAAGGATATGATGCTCTCTTGAGTGAGAACGGATGTCTTTGTTGGTCTGTCAGCCATCTTTAACTTTCTTTAGTCAGCATTTCTCTTTGCAGCAGAATAAGAAGTTCCACAGATGTCAGATCCTCCGGATATGAACATGATTGTTTTTGCATCCGTTGGTGGAGGAGTCGGCTTTTCAGGAACTTTCTCGGGATCCTGCTCTCTTCCCTTTTTCTTGCCAAGCAGCTCTTTTAAGTTTCCCTTGCTGAGAAGATAGCTGATCTCTCTTCTGAGTGCTCTATGCAATCATCAGTCAAGTGCCCAAAGTCTTTGTGGAAGGCACACCATTTCGATTTGTCTTTCCAGGCTCCTTGTCATTCTGTTTTCCTTGGCCACGTGGCTTTCTCACCTAAATCCTGTATGGCACACATTAATCCACCAATATCAACAGAAAAACAATATTCAGAGACCTTAGGATATTCTTCATTATCTTCATCATCTACTGCATTAATCCTGGGGTTATCAGGCTTATAGTAAGGCTTTGATCGATATGATTTTCCCGGGGATTCGGCTTTCCTGTTCGTCTGATCAAACTTCAGGATGTCGACCTTTTTAAAGTTTTTTTTGCCGTCTTCTAGCCTGATAAACCTCATAGTTCTGCTTCTTGCTTCATCTAATGACCTGCATGGAGTCATAACGAGATCATCATAGAAAGATGAGCCCTTTTCTAACCCCAACTTGAGAGCTTCCACTGCTGAAGCTGGGTTTAGATTTGGAATTTCCAGCGACTCCTTACTAAACCTGGTAATAAAATCTCTCAAGGATTCCCCAGGATTCTGGGTAACCCTATAAAGATCACCTGTCATTTTCTCAAAAGTTCTACTGCAAGAAAACTGGTTATTAAACATGTTGACTAAATGAGAAAAAGAAGTGATAGTGTTAGGAGGAATACTCAGTAGCCATTTCATGGCTGCTCCGGTCAAGGTAGACCCAAACCCTTTGCAAAGACATGCTTTCTTGATTTCCATAGGGATTGGATTGATCTCCATACGTTCTCTATATTGTGCGACGTGTTCCTTAGGATCCGTTGAACAATCATATAGTTTCATATTTGGGGTATGAAACCATTTTGGGATCTGTACATCACTAATTGATGGCACAAATCGGGATATTCTGTTACTATCAGTAGGAACTTCAGCTATGGGCCCAATTACGCTGGGGACATTCGATATCATGTCCTTAAGCTTCTGTAATTCTCAGGCTAAACTTGAACTTATGCCTGCATCCTGCAAAAATCCTTGATTAGCATTAAATGGAATTGTATTGAAAGAGTTACCCTGATTAATATTCCGAGGAACAGTCTGGGCGTTGTAGCTTGTATTCCCAAACATAGTATTTCCAGGGGTGGTAAACAGAGCAGTTGGAGTGTTAGCCTGCATCGGGATAAAGTCTCCCTGGTGCACATCAGAGGATCCTGAAAGGTGCTGAGCTTGAGCTAATCCCGAGGATGCCGTCTACTGATAAGGACCTGTGGATCCAGCCTGATAGAACAATCCTGAGGATCCAGACCCTTGCGATAATCCTGAGGATGCCGCTTGTTGATAAGGAGCTGAGGACCCCGTCTGATGGAACAATCATGAGGATCCAGATTGTTGGAACAATCCGGAGGGTCGTCCCAGCTGTGACAATCCCGAGGATCCTGCATGTTGAAGAGGCCCAGCAAAGGACGCATACGGGTATCCTTGAGATCCAGATAAGTGCAATCCCGCAGACCTTAAATGCGGGAAAGATGAGGATCTAGAGTTGTACGCCATGGTCGGCTCTAGATGCACCAATCCTGAAGATCCTGGAGGAGTGAAATCCAGAGATCTTGGGACTAGTGGTGTTAATTCTTCGGTCGGCTTCTTGGCTTTCTTGAAATCTTCCAGTTCCCTCACGAGCATATGGTTGGTCTTGTTCTGGCGATCCATCCGTTCCTGTAACCGTCTGTACAGAGACAGAAGGTCGTTGTTGGACACCATGATGGGATCATGGGGAGATGGCCTCGTACCTGAGAACACAGGAGTAGCAGGTTTCTTCTGAACGTTGTCAGGTTTCTTCGGGATACCACCAGCAGCAGGAGGAGGCATAGGCGGCCTCACCGAGGAATCTGAAGTCGCGACAGAAGAGGAAACAATCTTTGGTTGGGAAGACATGTTGTAGGTATTGAAAGTAGAGTTTAGTTTGAGAGTGAATAATGATCAAAGCACCGTTTGCCCCATGGTGGGCGCCAAATTGTTTTGGTCAAAAATTAACAGCGTAACTTTTGATCAAATTAGTGCGTGAGGTGGAGTGCTTGATGATAAAACGATTGAACACATCGATGTGATTACGAGGGAAAAAGCCCTTGATTATGATCTCCGGCACAAAAAACCCCCGGACGGTGAAAACTATCACCGTCACTTTTATTAATGACAAAAAGGCGATTACAAGTGGTGGAGCTGATAGAATAACGAGTGCTTAAGTGATTACAGTGATTGCTAGTAAGCTAAGTAAAGAAAATGTGTAACATGTCTCCTAAACGTATCTATCAGCTCTTTTAAATAAGAAAAAGATTACAACTGATATCCCGAATAATCCGGAAACCCTAGACTAATTCTTCCATGATCCGTTAGTTGCCCACGTTCGTGTTGACGAAGTTCAAATAATATCCGTTGCAATCCACGTTCTTATAATCACATTTACCACATGTTCTTATCTGCAAAACAAACAAGAATAATATAGGACAATTGAATCAGTCAAATATCATCCTCGAAATATTAGCGTTGACAGGCAGCTCAGAATCCTTGAATCGTAACTCTTCCTGAGGATAAAAAATCTACACCCAACATTGGGTACGAACAATGACAGTAGCGGTTCGGAAAGAAGTTTTTTCCAACCCATGTTGACGCACAACAATAGCACTACATATTTTTCTTTCAAAATATTGTTCTTAAATGATTCTCATATGAATTCAAACTTTCGATTTCTGATGCACTAGGTTCGAATTGGAGTATCAATCTTAGTTTATGTCCAGTATTAGTTGTTACCCATAGGTTATATCTTTGTATTAATTTATTTAGAGGAATGAAGACATGGATACTCTCAATTTTTTTTAAAACAATAATGAGAGAAGGTGACCTGAAAATGTGGGACGTATTATCATATGTATTAAGTATAATTTGCTTCTTGAACATTAGTTTTGTTCGCTGTTTATTCATTATTCAAATCCAAAACTTAATAGACGCATTTTCTTATTAAGCTGTCAATATATATGACTATAATGTTTTGTATTTTTAAAATCTATTCTACCCAACTCTGAGCATGAGTTGCTACTTGATGATTAGAAATTTGTTGCACATATAATTATAATATTGCATAAATAAGGTTTAAATACATCTGATATGAGAATCCCTCTTTTGAAAAAGTGAATGAGAACCGATTGGGAGAATTCAAAGGGGAAGTTGAATCAACCTCCATTCAAGGCAAAACTCGCCAAGAATCATTATCTATATATTTTATTTTCATGTTCTGTTGTTAGTCCTTTTAAAACTAATAAAATGGATTTCTATAAACGTTTTTATTGATTAGGATTTTGATTCTGTTTTAGTGTTCACAAATTATATATATATATATATATATATATTAATTCAGAAGTTACGGTTGTCTCTCAATATTCTACTGTACTAGCCCTAAAGCGTACAATACAAGTCATTATTGCGTGTAGTTGGTTACAGTTGCACTCCATTCAAGAAGTCACTCCCTTGCCTTCCATTTCATATGTGCTTCTCTTCGTGTGTATCACCGGTTGGTTTTCTTCATCTAGCCGGCTTTTGCGTTCGCCGGTTGAATGGCTATTGTGCAGTTTCCTGTGGCGGCGGCAGTCGAGAGTTGTCATTGACGGTGGATGCGTTTGTTCGAATCGCCGGTTGCGTTCAACGGTTGAGTGACCGGGATTTCCATGGCGGCCGCGCTTGACGGTTGTTGCCGGGAACCACCGTTTAGGGTGGTTTAAATGGTGGCTGCGTTGGTTCGATCTCCTTCTGTTGCTAGAGGTTGATGATGCTGAGCCAAAGCTCATGTGAGAGTTCCAAGCCGATGAGTGTAGGTTGGTACGCGATTCACTTTCGTTTAGATTATGTTTTCCAATTTGGGGGAAATTGAGGATGTTGATATCGATTGTTGTAATTTACTTCAGTTTTATGTGGGTTTCGATCATGATGAGTTTATACTCATCTGAGATCCATTGAGTTTGGTTTTCTATGTCAATTTCGATGACGATGAGTATGAGTGCCCACTCATCTGAAATTTTCCTTGGTCACAGTAGATGATATAATGATTTGGTATTGTAGATTATGAGTCCGAGGTCACTTGAAATAGATAACCTAACGCAGCCATGAATCTGAGTCGTTACATGTTCACACCAATTTTATAACTTATGGTATTTTGTATAGTCTTACTTTGTGTAGGTAGCGTTTTAAATATGTCTGCATTACTTTCTACTATCAACTTAATGTGTTCGGGGAGATATGCAAACAAGTTAGGTTTCGTTATCGAGTTGTAATTGCATTTTTTTTCGTAATACGGATCTGAAAGCGGATAAGGGATACCTTTTAGTTAGTTTACAAATTATTAATGTATTTTTAGGTTTGTTTTATGTAGAGTTGATTGACAGTTGGACTCAAGGATTCTTCAGGTTCGGTGATTTTTCTCACTATTCAGGTTTTGTGATAATGATTCTGTCTTCTCTATTTTGTTTTTAAGAGTCTATTGTCCACATAGTTTAGGGTTATACTTTGACTTAGATAAGCTGCCAAACAAGATGTTAAAAGGTAAATACAATCTATGCAACTTACAAAAACAAGATACAAAATCTTTGTTTTGAGTAAATATACAGGAAAAAAAGTGTACAAAATACATAGGCATGTTTACTTAATACCATTGTGTAATATTTATAAAAATTAAGAATTTAGTGACTTTATTAAAAGTTTTATAGGTTTTGTTACATGTGCTTTATGTTTAATTGTCAAATTTACGTACCACTTTTGGTTTTTACTCTATTTTATCAGTAGTTCAAGTGAACTAACTAAATATTTTTATGCAACCATTATTTGAATGTAATGACATGAGGCTCATGCGAGGAATTTGAATGTTGTAGATAAAAGTATGTATTAATCATTTGAGCATTCGAGATGAGGTCAAGATGAGGTGAATCAAATACTTATCCATGGGTTCATTGCTGCTTATGAAGGCTTTCAAGCTGCAAGCATGGATTCGACTAACAGTGCTCATCAAATTGTAGTGAGATTGGAACTTACCCACCTTCTTATAATATCTTTACCCGGCCGTTGCGGTTTGTTGTTTTTTTGTACGCTTACACATATACATAATAAAATGTTGCTTATTACTCAGCAATTTCACGCCAGCGCAGCGAAGCGCGGGTAAGCATTCTAGTTCAAATGAATTCTAATTTTGTAGTTGTTATCGCTACGTAGGAACGTGGATCCGTTTTCTCTACGAGAATCCTCCTACGTAAGAAAGAGGATCTGTGATCTATGAGAGAATCCTCAAAGGTGTGGATGCCAACATCATTGTTGCCATTAATAGCTATATAAAGAAATGCAATTTATGGCAAAGGGTAAGATAGTAAACCATACAAGATGAGTCTGAATTAAAATGAAACAATGGCAAGTTTGTTGCTCCAACAAAAGCTTTTATCAATTTTGGGGAGGCTAATGGCAAATTTATATGTGAGAGAAATTTTTTTGACAAAAAAAATCTTATTATATACACACACATATATTTATATCAAACATACCTCTCTCTATATATAATATAATATAATATAACAGAAACACAAAACAGGCGACAAATAGTTGTCACCCCCCACATTGTCACCGCCTGGGAGGCGGTGTTCGCGCCCAATTCGTCCCATTCGTGCAAACAATTCGCCCACTACACTTGACGTAACATGCTGTGGTCCATATCATACCATATCTCAATAATTATTTATATTCCATGTATATTACAAATTTTGTAAATTGAAATGTTTGTTTAACTTTTTTTTATTAACTCATGTATCACACGGGTTTTAACCTAGTTAATACTATTTTTGTATCAATAGTATTAGTGCTGGGTGTTCGTCACTTCTTGTCTAAGCTCTTTCATATGCTACTATTAGGGGTGCTAAAAAAAACCGAATCCGGATCTGAATTATTTGAAATATCGGGCATTTGAAATTTCGGATTCGGATATTGATTTTAAAAACTTTGCATAGTTCGGATATATGAAATATTTTTTTAATTATTAAATAATAAATATTCATAAAATTCGGATAATTTTTGGATATTTTGGATAGTTTTCGGATATTTCGGGCAAATTTCCGAATATTTCAGATAATTTCAAGGATATTTAGGACAATTTTTGGATACTTTTTTGGATATTTAGAATAATTTTTCGGATATTTCAGATATCCGAAATATTTTTAATAGTAGTTCTTTAAATTTGTTTATAATAAATTTTTTTTCAGATTTTCGAATATCCAATTTAATATCTGATCAAATTTCCGATATCTGAAATTTCAGATTCGGACAATGAAATCCACTATCTGAAAGGTCCATATGAAGTCCGAATATCAGACTTTAAACACCCCATAACTACTATATTTTACTACTATTACTTTTAGTTTTTTGTTTTGTTGTTCAATTCCTTGAATCAACTTTATTATAAAGAAACTTTTTTTAGATGGGTTAAGTAGGAACAATCTCTCCATCTTATGGGATAGAAGAAATGAATGCTACCATTTTACTTTCCTAGTCTCTCGAATTCTATCTATAGCTTGCTATCACCTATGAGTGGGTTTACTCAATCTTTTAAAAACCAGTATTTTACTTGTATTGGATTGAGCTAAAAAATGGCACAACCGGTTGAACCGGTTCAATAGTTTACCTTATAAATATAACTTCAATCCAAAAATAACCCAAAAGTAAATGATTCAATAACAAAAAAATAATCCAAATTAAAAGAGTAATATAAAAGCACTCAATTTTAAAAAAATAGACCAAAAGTTAACACGTTTGAATGTTAATTGTTGGGTTAAAAGTAACTTTGAAAAAATATGAGCGGCAAATATCAAAAATTCCTCGGACTTAAAACCGGTCTTACCGGTAAAAACCGGTATTTTAGACATAAATCGCTGGTACGATGTTCTAGCAAACCGGCCAAATATACCGGACTCAAAATACCGGTGTGCTATGCGAAATCCGGTTTAAACCGGTTTTTAAAACACTGGGTTTACTAGCAAGACGTGGTTGTTTGTGTATTTTGACTGATATATTTTGAAAGTCTACATGTTCGACTTTTAATATTATTATCTTTTTAAAAAAGGGTGAGTTTTTAATTATACGTAATTTTAAAATAATTAAATAAAGGTTTGCTCTGAATTCATTTACTTTTTCAAAACTAGTCCAAAATTTTAGTGTGTTACGAAACAACAATATCTCACGCCGTATGGTTGTCCTTATGTTTGGATCGGTTACAAGAAAGTTCGACGGTGGTCTGGTTTCAAGTCTAAGTATTGATATATTCATCACAACGATTACGATATTCGCATGGGTAAGTAATTTGTTTTATGATTTTGTAGAGTAATTCGTCACACCAAATATGATGTTCATATTCATCATTATTCTTTATATATAAATATGATGTTAATTATCCTATAATTAACAAATATGATGTTAATTATACACAAGTTTTCTAGTTATGAGTTTAGAATAACTAGGAAACTATTGTACCAACACCTGAAATTATAGATGTAACACCTCCAATCATTTCATCAACATCATCTTCGGTAACTGAATCCGCGCTTTTCATAGCTTCAAGAATCGCAATAAGTGTAACCACGAATGCATAATCCACATACGGATATATTTTAACCATGAATTTGTCCTTAACAAATCTAAAACTCTGTGGTGGTTCGATCTTTTGCATCTACAATCAAGACCAAATCCATTCAATGGTTTGGATCAGTTTGTGCTAACCACGTAAACTGAAAACAATGTGAAATATATGACACTTACTTTTGCTATGACTGTTGAAGAATCTCCAATATAAATAGTGCAACTTCTCTTTGTCCAGCTTCCTGTGATTTTGAAATCACAACAATCCTTGCTACGAGTTTTGTTCCCCAAGAACACGTGAACGTTTGTCTTTGACTGTATGATTTTTGGTGTTTTTGCGCTGAAAATCATTTCTGAATCAACATTGCTGTCACCCTTAAACACTTTCCATATACTATGCGCAGTCCAGAACTGAAAATTAGTGATTAGAAGGTGCTGGCCTATGCACGTGGCGCCGGTTAATTCATGAAGCATTTTTTCTGTATAATATGTACAATCAAAAGTTGTCCGACACTCAAGATTTTTTAAGTTGTTTTTGATGAATGTCACCCAAAAAGATTAATTTAATAGCTTGCAGATTTTTTACTCATTAAAAAATAAATAATCAAAGTGTTTTTACATTTAAATTAACAGATATATAATCTATTAATCAATAAACTCACAATCAGCAATTTACCAATTACAATTTTTTAAACCCACATTATATTAATCTTTAAAGCCAATAACACGAGTTGGGATGCGACAATGGTGCGGTAAGTTGAGGTGGAAGCGCGATGGTGGTTCAGGGAATCAGGGTGCTGGTGTCAAACGAGAGGAGATAAAATTATGGGAGGGAGGTAGTGGGATGGAGGCAGATTTGGTGAGCGGGAACACCACCCGACCTACCCTCTTTGGTACTGCAACGGGAAATGACACCCAAGAGGGACGAGTGATATCTCCCCCCTAACCCTAAGCGCGCCCATGTCAAGTCTCAGTTCCAATTATCAGTTGAACACAAAAAAAACCTGGCACTCAATTTTGGTCGCTCAGTCGATTTGAGCATTAATTAGTTGATTTGCTTATCCATAATATATTTGAATGTCATGGTATTTTTGTGTTAAGTAATTTTATGAGTGTTTATTATTTATATGCAGGTCATGTATTTGATTTAATGCAATCATGTTTAGAACTTGGAATAAAGACTCAATGTTGATTAGTGATCATAATCAGCTAAAGTTTGAAGTTAGAGACCCAAGTACCCAACCTGAATTGATGCGAGCCAGAAAATTCCTGGGTCCATCACTTGTTATCATACCACAATATAATGTTAGATGTAACATTAAGGATTCATGCTAAACTGGAAACAACTAAAATTAAGTGTAGAAGAAAAAGAATATTGTAATTAATCACCTTTTCGCGCATTAAAACTATGGGTTTGTCATCAGCATCAAGTAGCATGCGCTGTTCATGGTAGCTTGTATTGCATGGCTTTACCTTAAACAAGACTTTGTGGTTAACATCTGTGATCAAATGATCTCCACTAGAATTTGTGACAATTATAAGTTCAAATGAATCCGGTGCAATAAACTGAGAGCCTATCACACAAACTGGATTAGGCGAAGGTTCATGACAGGGTTGCGCCATTGTCAACCACGGTGACAGGGATTAATGTCGTATAATTAAGGTGTGAATGATTTAAGGTATTGTTTGGACAATTTCATCGTTGACTGATTGCTCTTCTAGGTTAGGAAGTTTGTCTATTCTCACGTTGGGTAAACGCCAAAACAGTATTGTTTGGACAATTTCAAAACGTAAAACATATAATCGATTTGAGGAAGGTCTATGTGACAGAAACAAAAAAAATGTTAGATTTACCTTTACAGATGATTTATTAATATTTCTTGAAAGCAATTGAAAACGACTTTCAGTTTCTTTTATCATGTTGACTAAGTCAGTAAATTTATCATTCAAAACCAATGTAATATCTTTTCTGCTTCATAAAAGGTGTTATCCAATGATTATTTGTCTCTGAGTTAGTTTTATAATTTAAGTTCAAGAACCATGATCAACTGTATACTAGCGTTATGAAAACCAAAATCATGATCTGACTTGATGGTCCACGTGGGCTTTCAAGCAAGGATGTACGGATTCAAGGTTGTGAGCTAAAGCATGAACACATTCAAACTCAATGGAAATCAAATAGACTCCGGTAATGGATAAGATCGACCCGCTGGTTTTTGTGCAGTTTAGGTGCCTCTTTTGAAGCTTTCTTTATAACAATTCGAGCCTCTAAACCTACACCAGCATTTCAAGACTTGCTTTCTCAAGCCGAAAGCCAAGAATTTATGAACAAGCAATCAACCGTATTTTTCACTATTACATTACAAGAATAAATACAGATTTACAATGCTACAATTGTCGAATAGATTTACTTAAATAAGGAAAATAATAAAGGAGAAATTTCATCCAAATATAACAATTGATTTGAATGTTTGAGTGGGAACTTTGTGTATCGTTAACAGAATTTTTACCAAACTCTACATGGGTCTCAACAACCTGCTGCAGTTGCCTTTGCTGCCTCCCATATTTGGCTTAACAATAATAACCGAGGCGAGGCAGAACCTTCAACCAGGGCCGTGGGGGTAATGGTGTTAAAGGTCATAGACTGCCTCATTGTTAACTGTGTAGAAAATAAAGAACGATATTTTCTCCTTAATCCAATTATTCTTGCTATCTAATTATCGCCTCAATCACCTCCTTTTTTAAATTATTCCTATTTCCTTAGATAGGCTACATGTTTGTTTTTTTATAGTTTTGGTTCTTCCAATTGTATTTGATACTATACCACATTCTTGAAAGAAAATATATTCTGGCAATACCATAACAATTCGGCATGGTATCAATGTTGGAAATATATGTTCTTTTAGATCATTCATTGTGGTCTTCTAGATCATTCATTGAACTTAGCCAAATGACATGAAAAGTCACCATTAATTTGATAGTTACATGATGGATGTAATTACATGGTGTGAAAGGTCGTACCCTTTGATGCCTTGTATGCGGATAAATAGAGATATAATAAAACACCATAGATGCTTTCTCATATGCGCACAATCTTTATTAAAACCAAGGCATCTAAAGGGAAGTAAGAAAGATTCGTAAAATGACTTCATCATCTTCAAAGATAACCACCCCTACAAGTAAGTATGGTTAATAATTCATTCATATAATGCTCATGAATGAGTTTTCATGTTAGAGGTTCTTAATATTGCTCACGTCTAACCGTTATAATCAACGTGTGGTATCAGAGCGTATGTTGGTTATTATCGATTCAATCATAAAATAATCGCATAATTTAATAGTTAAAAAAAAAGTTCATAGATGATTTTCAAATAACCGTCACTGGATTAGCAGACTTTTGAATTGTTGGTAAGAATTGGTGTATTTCACCGTTTTGGATTATTTGAAAAATTGTTGTCCATGATTTAATTTCATAAGGGCTCCTTTATGTCCGATTATTATTCCATCATCATCATTTTATTTTTTATCTTTAGAATAATTTAGTAAAATGGGCTTTGCCGAAACACTGCTGGTTGATTGTTTTTCATTTGGAACTGGATTATTGGTGCTTAAACTTTGGATCGATTGAAAGTTAGTCTTTTCGTTTAATTTATCATTCGGGTCCATTGAAATTTTGTGAATTAAATTAATGTAGTTACTTGCATAACTGCTACATGAAAAACTGATACATGGCTTATTTTTTTATTATTCTTTTTTCCCATGACCTGCAACGTACAATTAAATTAACTGCATACATCATGCATATTAACTTTTGCATAGATCTAACTTCCGTGAGCATTATGATTCTTTCATAAGGACCAAATTAATATTATGTAGCTAGGCCCATATTAATTAACATTATACACATGGCCCATATTGTTTTATCTTAATTAACGTTTTCACATTGGATTATTCATTCATAAATTCGGATGGAGTTTATTAACTCGTGTGGCCCATATTTGGCTTTTATTAGGCATGACTTAATTTTCATATACACTTAATTTCGAATGCACCATGATTTCACATGATATTTAGACGAAACTATTTAATTTCACATGCCTTTGTAAATAAGTTTATAGTCATTAGCTTTGATGATTTGAATGACCGAACTAATGGAAAGTCATTCATGTAAGTTAAACATAAAATTTATTTAATGTGTATTGTCAAATAATGAACCCAACGGCTAATTGTTTGACGATATGGATGCTAAAATATAGGCCTAACATGCATAAATATACAATCCTGCCCAACAGTGGTGTGTGTATTTATGTGCCGAATTCCTTGTTATGTATGTTCATTATACTTGAATGGTGGTCAAAGTCAACGCGATGCCAACACTCGAGTAGAACCATACAATTATTTGTTCATAATACTTGAACGTCGGTCATAGCCAACGCAAAGCCAACTTTCAATTAGAACCTTATTTTTTCATTAATAATATTTGGATATTGGTCAAAGCCAACGTGAAGCCAATGTTTAAATAGAATTTTAATTTTAACCTATAGTTTTGGTGTTATTATGGATTTTTATCTTCAATGTATTAATTATGTCTGTTTTATTTTGATTACCCCATTATTTATCTCACTTCCAACTCTGCCACTTTTGCATGTATTAATCTAGCATCCACTTTCACTCCAAATTTTGGAGTTGAAGTTCTGACTGAGGCAAACTTTGCCTCATGGAGGGACTCGGTCAAACTTATTCTTGGCACGTTGGATCTCGATTATGGCCTGAGGCATGATGCTCCCGCTACTCTTACTAATAAAAGCACAGCGGAACAGAAACAAGATTATGAAGGTGGGAAGATCTAACCGAATGTGTCTGGTGGTAATCAAGAATTCCATCTCAGTTGCTATCAGGGGAGCAATGCCTGACTCTGAAAATGCTAAAAACTTAGCTAGACTCAGTGGAGGAACAGTTCAAAGGATCTTCAAAAGTGCATGAGAGCACCTTAATTCTGAAGATGCTTACTTTAAAGTATAATGGGGGTAAGTAGTGTGCGTGAACACATAATGATGATGAATGACATGGCTAATAAACTCAAGAGCTTAGACATAGAAATCAGTGATGGTTTTCTAGTACACTTCATTATGACCTCTCTTCCAGCATGCTTTGATTCTTTTAAAATTAACTATAACACTCAGAGAGATAAATGGTCAATGAGTGAGTTGATAGCAATGTGCGTGCAGGAGGAAGAACGTTTGAAGTTAGAAAAACCAGATGTTATTCACGGCACCACTAACAAACCATTAAATAGTTAGGGAAACTTCAAAGGAGAAAGCTCCAAAGTCCATAAAGCTAGTACAAGTGCAACTCCTAGCTCAAAAGCCACACCCGAAAAACTTAGCTGCAGGTTCTGTCGTAACATAGGGCACAAACAACGAGATTGCCTTAAATTCAAGGAGTGGCTAGTAAATAAGGGTAACCATCTATTTATGATATTTGATTCCTTTAATATCAATGTTCCAACTAACACGTGGTGGGTTGATTTAGGTTCTATGGTTCATGAAACTAACTCTATACAAGGATTCCTTACAATCCAGAGGCTGGAAAGAAACCAAAAGACAATTAGAGTGGGAGATGGTGATGAACTAAATGTTGAAACTGTTGGTACCATGAAATTAATAATGAAAAATGGTCATTGTATTAAACTTTTGATACTTTGCATGTACAGAGAATAACTCAGAATTTAGTATCAGTACCAAAGTTGGATTATGACGGTTATAATGTTTTGCATGGAAATGGCAAAGTCACTATTACTTTTAACTCTCATGTCATTGGTTTTGGTTCTCTAGAAGAAAGTCTCTATAAGTTAGAACTAGATGATCAATTTTCAAAATCATTGTTATCATATAATGTGAATGAAAACTCTAATAAACGAAAACAAGATTTGTAAACATCATCCATGTTGTGACATCAACGTTTATGCCAAATTTCAAGAGATCGAATGTTAAGACTCGTAAAGGATGAAGTATTACCAAATCTTGAGTTCTCTGATTTTGAAAAATGTGTAAAATGTACTAAAGGCAAAAAGTCGAAAAAGAATAAGCAAGGTGCCATTAGAAGTTCAAGACTTTTAGAACTCATACACACTGATATTTGTGGCCCTTTCTCTCCTAGTGTAACATCACGTAAATTTCGGGCCAAAAATGTCAAGTTTCCAAAGTATAGGGACCAATTCTGCCATTTTCCAAACTCCAGGGACTAAAAGTGAAAAATCTGTTTTCTTGACCTATTGCGCTACGCGACAGGTCAAGATAGACCCCCATCGCGTACCGCGATGGGGTGTCTGACAGATAATGACACGTGTGTCACGTGGCACACGGTGGCAACACCTGCCGCCACGTGTCACCACGTGGCAACACGTCCGCCACGTGGATCGGCACCTACCACGTGTCGCCACGTGGCAGGTCTACACCCTGACTAGCAGGCCTATATCGCGGTACGCGATAGGCCTGCCAAGTGACCCATCGCGTATCGCGATGGGTCCAAAAATGGCTAAAAATAGGAGGACTGCGGATTCAATCAATCTCATCCTAAAAACACACACATTACTCTCTCACTACTCTCTCTAAACCTCGTAAAGCGTGCCCACGATCCACCTCGAAATCCGTGCCCCGAAACCCCGTTTTCCGTGCCTAGTACCTCGTTATTCGTGCCACTTCCCGACGACGTCCCGAGTAAAGAGAAGATGCTGCCCGATATCCTGATAACTACTCGAAGCACGTGATGGTGTCTCGATAAGCGTGTCAAAGCGAAAGTGTTGATTGAAGTGAGTGTTGAAAAGCAAGCGACGTCGAAGTGCTGCCCAAGTGTCTAGGGTATTTTCTAAGTCGAGCAAGGTAGGCATAATGCCTGACCAAAATAATAATAAAATATTACAACGGCTTAATACCAAGTCGATGTTATTCTCGATAAACAAAGAAATGAATAACAAAGAAAATAAAGAAAGAGAAATAATATATATATATATATATATAAATATATATATATAAGTATATGTATGTGTATAAATATTCTTTGTTATAAAATATATTATTTAAGTATAATGAGTATACTTAAATAATAAAGAAAAGAATACGTTTCATAAAGAAGAAGAAACGTCGGGTTTTTATGAATAAACTAAAGGTTTATAAATTACTATTAAAACTAAAGGTTTTAAAGTAAAATGAGATAATGAACTAAAGGTTCATCGAGATAATTAAGACTAGAGGTCTTAAAGCCGGATCGTGTATCCGACTAATGAATGTTATACTCGTACTATAGGTGCGAGATAGCAAGAAGAGATCTACGGATGGTGTTGGAAGCCGATCCTATTGAAAAGGTGAATACGCCCCACTTTTATAAGCTTGTTTTCAAACAAACAAACATGTTATGTGTAAACCTTTACATGAGGCTACGTGTCTCCAAAAACATTATAAATAAGAGTATGAGCCAGCCCTCAGGCTATGGTATACATTTGTCTGGATCCTTACATATGTGGAACGCGGTGGGCACATCGCACCACGCTTTGTCACGACCTCCAGCCACGATGTGCCGGACCTAAGTTACGTCCGATTGGGGAATGGCCATGTGTATATTTATGGTACCTAAGTTATGTCATAAACGCTGCGGTATTTCGTTGAGGTGACCTAGTGCAGAGACTCGAGTTTATGATGATTGTTTTAACTTGATTATTCCTAAGCCAAGATGGGCCGAGACTTACGTGGTCTCGAGGGGTAATTATATAAAGAAAATATTTTAGCGTCAACATATTCACCAGCATTCGTTGCTGACGTGTTTTAATAACATTTTGCAGGTAATCAAGATTAGAGCTTGAAGGACGAAGAAGCTTTAGAATCCGATGGCTCGGATAATTTTGTGTAAATATTAAAAATGGTGGTTTTTGTAAACTATAAACAAGTAAATACTAACGAGACTTTTGTTTCGTCTTTTGTAATGTAAATATTTTATATTATCGATCCTTATGTTTTTAAAAAGACTTCCGCTATAACCCGTTACTGTGATTTATTTACAAATATGGTACCAACTATGACTCACACTCCTAGGCCTAGAATGGGGGTGTGACAGGTTGGTATCAGAGCCATCGATCTTAGCGAATTGGGTATCATAAAACAATACCCAAGCTTCGATTCAAGCATAGGAAATATTTACTTGTTTATTTGAATAGGGATAAGATTGGTTGGTAACCTTTTCTTTCCCTCTCCACAATCTAAACTACCTATCAAGATGTCTTATAAGAAGTTAATTGAATATTATGATAAGGAGGCAAGAAGAGCAAGGAAATATTACAAATTCCCACAAGGCATCATGAGAAAGGACTACTTTGAATCATTCTTCAACGAAGAACACAAACAAAACCCCAACCCAAGTCCAATCTACCACCTAGACAACACTCCACATGAAGTATACCAACCCCCAAGGCATTCAAGCTATCATCCATCAAGCCTTCCAATGTACCAACCATCTGAAATACCGATGTATCATCCTACTGAGATTCCCACTTATCATCCATCCGGAGGTCCAACACATTTACCACCAAATCCTCATCCTTCATACACTTTCCTCTCCAATTTACCAATCAAGGAGGAACCGAAATCTTCTTCATCCGACTGGATGCAATGCCACTCCGATCAACGAAGGTGGTATACCGGCACTTCAACTATGGATTCTGCCAATTCTCACAACAACAAGGAAGGATCATCTAGCAAACCCAAGATGAGGGTGACTATGCCATACGATAAGATTCACATGCCCGCAGTGACCGAGGAGGAACTAGAAGAGAAACAAGAAAAGGAACTGGAAGAAGAATCCGAACCCGAGGAAGAATCGGAAGAGGAACCTAAGGAGGAGACAGATCCTGAGGAAGAAGAATTTTCCGACAACCCAAATGAAGTAACCACACCGGAGGAAGAACAACACTCAGCTCCAAGTTATGGTTCTGTGGATCCATACATGAAATTTCTCCAGGAACTCAAGGGTAAGGCGTCATCAAGCTTCCCACCATACCAAGGTGAGATTCCATCCCTTGAAGAGCAAGCAAAAGAAATTCAAGAACAAAATGAGACTCCCAATGCTTTCTTCAATTACCAATCTGATGAGACGGCAACTCCATACCCCGATCCCAAGAACCACTACGATATTGTGATGATGGGTTACCGCGACCCACCTCCAAGATATGGGTATCCGACTGAAATGCCTCAGTCCCAGGAGGAGCATTTGGATCGAGCCTTGCACAAAACTGATGACCTTAGAAAAAAGATTGCTGTGGATGAGAAGAAAAAGAAGAAGATGGGAGACAAGCATCTTCGCAAATGCAACAAGCTCACCAAAGTTGTGAAGAAGTTTATGAAAGATTGAGAAAATGAAGATGGGGTGTTTAAGAGATGAAGTTATGTGTGTAATATAGTTTGTATGATATGTGTATCATATGTAATAAGGATAGGATCTATTTGTTTGTTGTAACAATAATATACATATCATTTATGATATGTATATAAATGTGAAATAAATAAATTTGTATATTGAGAAAAGAAATATGTTAAAATTTTAGATAAAAAGAATAAAAGATAAAAACATGTCTCGACAAAGTGATAATCAAGAGGCCTCCCGAAAGGAAGCCGAGAGACGCGAAGTGAAAGGAAAAGGTCCCGAGAAAGAGGAACCAATTCCCGACAAATATCTGAAACAAATCCAACAAATGGTTAAAGATGCGGTTAGAGAAGAATCAATGTCTAGATCTCAAACAAGACATTCTCAAACAAAACACTCACAATCTAAAAATCCTTCCCGTAAATCTGATTCTAAACCCCGTACTCGACCTTCACGTGAGGAAGAGAGTGTGCATGAATCAAACGCTGATGTAGGGGTTCGTAAAGAATTTAAGAAACTAAAGATAGGAGGATGTTACTTTAAAGAATTTAAGTACTATGGACCAAAAGAATTTCACGGTGACAAGGGAGCCATCAATACCGTAAGGTGGCTTGAAGAGATGGAGAAGAATTTTATCACGAGCAAATGTACGGAGGAGGAAAAGATTCAATATTCTGCTTTGATGTTCAAAGGCGAAGCGTTTGAGTGGTGGAACACGTTGATGATGAGTAGAGGAAGGGAGGTGATGTATAGTTTGTCCTGGAACGAGTTCAAAGAATTGATGTTGTCAAAGTTTTGTCCGATGCACGAGACGGACCTAATCCAAACCAAGTTCTTGACTCACAAGGTTGTTGGAACAAACCTTCGTGAGTATAACACGAAATTTCACGAGTATTGTCGCTTAGTTCCCCAACTGGTTACCCCAGAGTCCAACAAGGTTACACGTTATATATGAGGACTACCTCGGGAAATTCGTGATATGGTGAGATCACACTTACCACAACCGCTGACTCCGCGATGGAATTGGCTGGGTACTTGATAGGCGGAATGATCCGCAATAAAGAGGAAGACAAAAAGGTGGTAACAACACATGACTCGAAGAAAGGTGGAGATACCCGCTTCAAGGGTAAAGAAATTTATCAACGAATGTCTAATTCCAATCTTGGCATCCCTCAATGTAAAATTTATAAGAAATACCATAGAGGTAGATGCAACTTTGCTTCTCGAGTCTGTGAATCATGTAACCGAACCGGCCATGCCACGGCTGATTGTTGGAAGAAGAAGATGACCTGCTACAATTGCAAGGAGTTGGGGCATCTTAGTTTTAAGTTTCCCAAGAACAAACCCGCGAATGGTGGTGCGGGTGGTAGTGGTCAGAAGAATGAGCCCAAGAAAGGCAATGCAAGGGTCTTCGTTTTCGATACGAAGAAAGCGGCCGACACACCGGAAACTATCACCGGTACGTTCCTTGTTAATAACGAGTATGCTAGAGTCTTGTTTGATTCGGGTGCCAACTTAAGTTTTATAGATTATAAGTTTTGTAGTCTATTAAACGAACCTTTAATCAAACTCAATAAAACTCTAAGCGTTGAGACCGCTAATGGCGAAACTGTTAAAATTACCGAAGCTTTAAAAAATGGAAAAATCTTATTAGCCGGTTATGTTTTGCCTATTCTATTGTTACCTATGACTCTTGCTGGTTTTGATGTTGTATTGGGTATGGATTGGTTATCCGATAACCATGCACGTATCCTTTGCAATAAAAAGACCGTTGAACTTAGAGCCCCTGATAAACGAACAATTCGAATTGAAGGGGATAAAGACGCTGGCCGAGTTACCCTAATTTCTATGTTAAGGGCTAAAAAATGTCTAAATCAAGGATGCTTAGCATTCATGGCCTACGTTACCGAAGAATCAAAGCCCAAAGAAATCAAAGACGTTCCTGTTGTTTCTAACTATGCTGATGTATTTCCCGGCATTCCTCCAGATCATGAAGTAGAGTTTAGAATCGATCTTATTCCTGGTACTGCTCCGATCGCCAAAGCTCCATATCGCCTCGCGCCAACCGAGATGAAGGAACTAAAGAAACAATTGGACGAGCTTCTTGAGAAAGGCTTTATACGACCGAGTTCATCACCATGGGGAGCGCCGATACTATTTGTTAAAAAGAAGGACAGATCCCTGCGAATGTGCATCGACCATCGAGCTCTCAATAAAGTCACAATCAAGAATCGATATCCACTTCCTCGAATCGACGACTTATTTGATCAACTTCAAGGTGCTAGCTATTTTTCAAAAATTGATCTTCGTTCTGGCTATCACCAACTTAAAGTTCAAACCGAAGATATTCCGAAAACCGCCTTTCGAACAAGGTATGGACATTATGAGTTCACGGTTATGCCGTTTGGACTTACTAATGCGCCAGCCGCGTTTATGGATATGATGAACCGTATCTGTAAGCCCTACTTAGATAAATTTGTAATCGTTTTCATCGACGACATACTCATTTATTCTAAGTCTAAGGACGATCATGAAAATCATCTTCGAACCTTACTTGAAATTCTTAGAACCGAGAAGTTGTACGCCAAGTTTTCAAAATACGAGTTCTGGGTGCACGAGGTGCAATTTCTTGGTCACATTATCAACGTCAACGGTATTCAAGTGGACCCCGCTAAGATTGAAGCTATCTCTAAGTGGGAGGTCCCAAAGTCGCCAACCGAGATCCGAAGTTTCTTGGGATTGGCCGGCTATTACCGTAGGTTCATTGAAAATTTTTCCCGAATCGCCGTTCCCCTAACTTCCTTAACTCGCAAGAACATCAAATATGAATGGGGAACGAAGCAACAAGAGGCGTTTGATATACTTAAACAAAAGCTTACCCAAGCTCCTATACTGGCCTTGCCAGAAGGTACCGAAGACTTCGTTGTCTTTAGTGACGCGTCCCATTCCGGTTTGGGATGTGTATTAATGCAACGAAAGAAAGTAATCGCCTACGCCTCTCATCAACTCAAGGTGCACGAAAAGAACTACACGACTCACGATCTATAGTTAGGCGCCATAATCTTTGCACTTAAGATATGGAGGCACTATCTCTATGGAGTAAGATTTATCGTGTACACCGATCAAAAAAGCTTGAAACACATCTTTGAGCAAAAAGAGCTTAATATGCGCCAACGACGCTGGATGGAAACTCTTAACGACTACGACTGTGAAATTGTTTATCACGAAGGTAAAGCCAACGTTGTGGCCGACGCCTTAAGTCGTAAAGAGCATGAAAAGCCAAAAAGAGTCTGAGCGTTAAGGCTAGAACTTCATATTGATCTTATTGACTAAATCAAATCTGCTCAAGCTCAAGCTATCCACGAAAACAAGATCTCCGATGAAAAACGTAACGGCACCATTGACTCGTTAGTGACGATGGTATCCTTAGAATGGGAAACCGGATTTGGGTACCAATCATTGGGGACTTGCGTGAGAAAATCATGAATGAAGCACATAAAACCAAGTACATGATGCACCCCGGTAGTGACAAAATGTATCAAAACCTTAAGTCGAACTACTGGTGGAATGGGATGAAAAAGGACATCGCTTCGCATGTTGCGAAATGTCTAACATGTTTGAAAGTCAAGGCTGAACACCAAAAGCCTTCAGGACTGCTTCAGCAACCTGAACTTCCCGTATGGAAGTGTGAGTTAATAACCATGGACTTCATAACCAAACCCCCGAAGACGACTCGACAACATAATGCTATATGGGTGATTGTGGATCGTTTAACAAAATCCGCACACTTCATTCCTATCAATGAGTCGTACTCAATGGATAGATTAGCACGTATCTATGTGAACAACATCATTGCTTTGCATGGAGTACCGCTGTCTATCATTTCTAATCGAGATAGTCGTTTTACGTCTCACTTTTGGGAGAGCTTCCAACAAGCACTCGGCACAAAACTAAACCTTAGCACCGCCTATCATCTACAAACCGATGGGCAAAGCGAAAGGAAAATTCAAACGTTGGAAGATATGCTCCGCGCTTGTGTGATAGACTTAGGTGGAAGTTGGGATGACCACCTACCCCTAATGGATTTTTCATATAACAATAGTTACCACACGAGTATTCAAGCCGCACCATTCGAGGCGTTATATGGTCGAAAATGTAGAACGCCCGTGTGCTGGTCTGAAACCGGAGACAATCAATTGTCTGGACCCGATATAGTCCAAGAAACCACCGACAAAGTTTTGCAAATCCGCGAATGACTGAAGACGGCACGTGATCACCAAAAGAGTTACGCCAATGTCCGTCGTAAGCCGTTAGAATTCAACGTTGGTGACATATTCTTATTAAATGTCTCGCCATGGAAAGGCGTCGTACGTTTCGGCAAGAAAGGCAAACTAAGTACTCGATTCGTTGGACCCTTCGAGGTACTTGAACGAATCAACACTGTTGCATATCGATTGCGACTGCCCGAGGAAATGCAAGGGATACACGATGTGTTCCATGTTTCGAATCTGCGTAAATGTCTAGCCGATGAATCTCTTTCGATGCCATTAAAAGATGCAGAAATAAATGAGAATTTAAAATTTATCGAAAGACCAATTCAAATTGAAGATTCGAAAATTAAGAAACTTAAAAGACGAACATTGGAAATCATGAAAGTGAAATGGGATTCCCGACGAGGACCCGAGTAAACATGGGAACTCGAGTCCGAAATGAGAAAGAAATACCCCCACTTATTCACATAAGCAATCTCGAGGACGAGATTTATTTCAAGGTGGGGAGAATGTAACATCACATAAATTTCGGGCCAAAAATGTCAAGTTTCCAAAGTATAGGGACCAATTCTGCCATTTTCCAAACTCCAGGGACTAAAAGTGAAAAATCTGTTTTCTTGACCTTTTGCGCTACGCGACAGGTCATGATAGACCCCCATCGCGTACCGCGATGGGGTGTCTGACAGATAATGACACGTGTGCCACGTGGCACACGGTGGCAACACCTGCCGCCACGTGGCAACACGTCCGCCACGTGGCTCGGCGGCTGCCACGTGGCAGGTCTACACCCTGACTCAGCAGGCCTATATTGCAGTACGCGATAGGCCCGCCAAGTGACCCATCGCGTATCGCGATGGGGTCCAAAAATGGCTATAAATAGGAGGGCTGCGGATTCATTCCATCTCATCCCAAAAACACACACATTACTCTCTCACTACTCTCTCTATAAACCTTGTAAAGCGTGCTCACGATCCACCTCGAAATCCGTGCCCCGAAACCCCGTTTTCCGTGCCTAGTACTTCGTTATTCGTGCCACGTCCCGACGACGTCCTGAGTAAAGAGAAGATGCTGCCCGACATCCCGATAACTACCTCGAAGTACGTGCTGGTGTCTCGATAAGCGTGTCAAAGCGAAAGTGTTGATTGAAGTGAGTGTTGAAAAGCAAGCGGCGTCGAAGTGCTGCCCAAGTGTCTAGGGTATTTACTAAGTAAAGCAAGGTAGGCATAATGCCTGACCAAAATAATAATAAAATATTACAACGGCTTAATACCCAAGTCGATGTTATTCTCGATAAACAAAGAAATGAATAACAAAGAAAATAAAGAAAGAGAAATAATATATATATATATATGAGTATATATATGTGTATAAATATTCTTTGTTATAAAATATATTATTTAAGTATAATGAGTATACTTAAATAATAAAGAAAAGAATACGTTTCTTAAAGAAGAAGAAACGTCGGGTTTTTATGAATAAACTAAAGGTTTATAAATTACTATTAAAACTAAAGGTTTTAAAGTAAAATGAGATAATGAACTAAAGGTTCATCGAGATAATTAAGACTAGAGGTCTTAAAGCCGGATCGTGTATCCGACTAATGAATGTTATACTCGTACTATAGGTGCGAGATAGCAAGAAGAGATCTACGGATGGTGTTGGAAGCCGATCCTATTGAAAAGGTGAATACGCCTCACTTTTATAAACTTGTTTTCAAACAAACAAACATGTTATGTGTAAAACTTTACATGAGGCTACGTGTCTCTAAAAACATTATAAATAAGAGTATGAGCCAGCCCTCAGGCTATGGTATACGTTTGTCTGGATCCTTACATATGTGGAACGCGGTGGGCACATCGCACCACGCTTTGTCACGACCTCCAGCCACAATGGGCCGGACCTAAGTTACGTCCGAGTGGGGAATGGCCATGTGTATATTTATGGTACCTAAGTTATGTCATAAACGTTGCGGTGTTTTGCTGAGGTGACCTAGTGCAGAGACTCGAGTTTATGATGATTGTTTTAACTTGATTATTCCTAAGCCAAGATGGGCCGAGACTTACGTGGTCTTGAGGGGTAATTAAATAAAGAAAATATTTTAGCGTCAGCATATTCACCAGCATTCGTTGCTGACGTATTTTAATAACATTTTGCAGGTAATCATGATTAGAGCTTGAAGGACGAAGAAGCTCTAGAATCCGATGGCTCGGATAATTTTGTGTAAATATTAAAACATGGTGGTTTTTGTAAACTATAAACAAGTAAATACTAAACGAGACTTTTGTTTCGTCTTTTGTAATGTAAATATTTTATATTATCGATCCTTATGTTTTATAAAGACTTCCGATATAACCCGTACTCTGATTTATTTACAAATATGGTACCAACTATGACTCACACTCCTAGGCCTAGAATGAGGGTGTGACACCTAGCATAACTGGCCATATGTCTTTCACAACTTTCATAGATGATTACTCTCGTTACATGCACTTGTATTTATTCAAAGAGAAGTATGAAGCACTTGACATGTTTAAGATCTTTATGGCTGAGGCTGAAAATCAACTTAACCTTAAGATTAAGGCTATCATGTCCGATAGAGGAGGCGAGTATTATGGCTGACATAATGACATTGGTCAAGCTCCTGGTCCTTTTATTGACTTTTGTAAAGAGAATGGGTTGAACCAATTTACCATGCCTGGTACTGCTCAGCAGAATGGTGCCCTTGAGGATATGGTAAGAAGTATGTCTGCAAACTCAGATCTTCCTGATTTTTTATGGACCGAGGCATTAAAGACGTCACCATATATTGAATAGGGTTCCTTCTAAGTCTGTCCCTAAAACTCCTTACGAGATTTGGACAGGAAGGAAACCAAACTTAAACTATTTGAAAGTATCGGGTTGTCCCGCTGAAGCTAAGCTTTATAATCCTCATAAAAAGAAACTTGACATGAGGACCGTCAGTTGTTTCTTTATTGGATACTCCAAACATTCATTTAGATTCTATTTCCCTTCCCACGTTACTCGCATCGTAGAAACTCGTAATGCTGAATTTCTAGAGAACTCTAAAGTTAGTGGGGGCAGTATAAGTCGAGTCTTTGATTTCCAAGAAGTGCAAAAAGAGGGGGATGGGCTCTTTAGCAAATTTACCTCTTATTACACCTCTTATACATGACACTGCACCACTTAATACTCCACATATCCCTGTAAATGAAGGAACATCAAACACACAAGAGAAAGTCCCTGAGACAAAGACTGAAACAATTGAACCCGATAATTAGCTAAGGAGGCCATCATGGTCTAAACGGCCGACTAATTTGATGACTGTGTAACCTATCTTAATGAAGCTGATATGGATATAGGAAAATGTAACGATCCATCCTCCTATAAAGAAGCCATTAGCAACGATCATTCTTCTGAATGGAATAAAGCTATGATTGATGAGCTTGATTCCATGAAACATAATGACGTTTGGGAATTGGTTGAACTTCCCAATGGTGTAAAACCCGTAGGTTGTAAATGGGTTTACAAAACCAAATTAGAACCAAATGGAAACGTTGAATGCTATAAAGCAAGATTGGTTGCTAAAGGCTATACTCAAAAGGAGGGAATTGATTATCGAGAAACCTTCTCACATATTTCTGGTGTGCTGCAAAATACATAGCTTTTTACCCCATTTTTGCGCTTGTTTTACACTTAAATTTTAACGATTATCCATTGTTTCATGCCTAAAGTTACATATTGTTGATTGATGTAGGTACCATGGTTGAAGTGCATGGAAAACGGGAACTAATAAGAAGAAACGAAGCTTAACGAAAATTGTATCGAAGACGGAATGGTTATACGAGTTTTAACGAGATGGAAAACGAAGAAACGGACGAAAAAGGCCTTGGCCGCGCCACACGACCAAGGTTGGGGTCCAAGGTCGCGCTACGCGGCGCCCCCATGTCCAAGATGCTGCCCAAAATCAAGCAGCCCAACTGTTTTGTCCTTTAGTGGGCTTGTGGGTTTGAGTTTTGACCTAATTTAACCTGTTAACCAAGTTTAGAGATATATTAAAGAAAATAAACCCTATGAACGAATTTGGTCCCTATATTGCAAGGATTTATATGGATCGCTTTCTGTTAAAACTTTTTCTTGCATTGAAAATTGTATTTCGTGCTCTAAATGCAAGTAACACAAGCTCCCTCACAAGCCCAATACGATCAACTCTATAAATTCCATTCTTCAGCCGTTACACATGGATTTATTTGGTCCTATCCATCCTATGAAAATTGGCCGAAAAGCCCATTATCTTGTGATTATTGATGATTATTATTGTTTCAGTTGGACTTTCCTTTTAGGGCACAAGGATGAAACCGCTCTTGAACAAGTTCATTACACTTGTGGAGAGGCAGACAGACAAAAAGTTGAAGTTATCAGAAGCGATAACGGGACAGAGTTTTGTAATAGAACGGTGGATGATTTATGTAGTTCGCATGGAATAGATTTCCATTTCAGTACACCTTATACTCCGCAACAAAATGGAGTTGTTGAAGTCGCAACTGAACACTGCTTGAAAGCTGCTAGAACCATGTTGTCAAATTCCAAACTTCCATTGTTCTTTTGGGGTGAAGCTATCAATGCTGCTTGCTTCATTCAAAACCTTGTGATCATTAACAAGCGCTTGAAAAAGCTTTGAAGTCTACTACAAGACAAAGCCGCAATTCAACTACTTCAAAACATTTGGATGTCCATGCACCCTACTCCATACAGGTGCCCAGCCTGATCCCAAGTTTGCTGAAAAGGCCGATGAGTGTTATTTTGTTGGATACGCTCCTAATAAAACCGCTTATCGTGTCTACAATAAGAATACGAAGTTGATACTGGAATCATTCAATGTTGACTGGAAAGAGCTGAACGCTACTGATGCTTGCACTGGACCCAAATGGCTGTTGATTCAATCAATAATCAACAGTTTGTCTAACGAACTCTATCTGCTGGGCCTTCCAACGGAGTTGTACCACTTGGGGTTCCCCTTCTAGAAAATAATAATCAAGCTGTTAATAACCCTGCTCCTTAATTTGTTGATTCAACTGACTTGGTTGTCATTGAAGACGTGTCTGATTCCATTCAAATGACTTATATCTTCTACCAAAAACGTGGAACAACCTCAAACAGAACCTGCTGCATATATTAAAATATCACCAAGCGTGGTAGAATCTGTTGCCACACCTCCCTCTTCAGACGATGTCGTTCAAGTTGTTGTTGATGCTGAAGAACCTGTCGCTGGTGAATCTGACAAGACTACCTCAACTCCAGTTAATACAGTTGTTGTTCCTTACGGTGAACATCTTCGGGATGAACAAATTCCACAAGAACTGTTCTGATTAATGCTCCTCGCATATTTCATCCAGTAGAACCTGTCACCCTTGTATATGATATACCTCAACTGCCCATCCATCAAAGTCATGCCACAGAGAGCATCATTGGTTCTCCTTGTGCTGGCATCCAAAAAAGGAGCAAGTTTGGTACCATTAACATATGCCCTTTTGCTTGTTTTATTTCATAGGTTGAACCAAAGGAATACAAGGTAGCTTTGAAGGAAAACTCGTAGGTTGAATCTATGCAAGATGAGCTGTTACAGTTCAAGAAGCTCAATGTGTGAAAGCTAGTTAAAAAACCAGAGAACAAAAAGGCCATTGAGACAAGGTGGGTATTCATAAACAAGAAAGATGATAAAGGATGATAATAAGAAACAAATCAAGATTGGTTGTTCAAGGTTTCTCTCAACGTGAAGGTCTTGATTATGATGAAGTGTGTGCTCCTATTTCTAGGATTGAGGCAATCCAGCTCTTTTTGGCCTATATATCAAATGGACGTAAAGACTGCCTTCTTTTATGGGAAAGTGAAGGAAGATAATTATGTCAAGCAACCAGCAGGTTTTGAAGATCCTGGACGTCCTAAACATGTCTATCATCTTGATAAAGCTCTTTATGGCCTTCACCAAGCACCTTGTGCTTGGTACGCTACATTAGAGAACATTCGTTGAAGAATGGCTATAAAAGAGGTGTTATCGATCAAACACTCTATATTAAGAAGGTGAAGGATGATCAGATTCTGGTCCAACTTTATGTTGACGAAATTATCTTTGGATCCACATCTGATAAATTATGTAGAAATTTTGCTGAGGTCATGTAAAGTCGGTTTGAGATGAGCTCATTGGGGGAGATGTCTTTCTTTCTAGGAGTTCAAGTTGAACAAAAACGGACGGGATATTAATACATCAAGAAAAATACGTTTGTGACATAGTTCAGGAATTTTGATTCAAGGACTCCACTCCCTTCCTCACTCCGATCGCTACAAGACCAGTGCTAGCTCCAAATCCATCGGGAAAACCAGTTGAAACCAATTAGTAAATTAGATAGGATTCATTTGCACAGAATAAAAAGTTGTGGCTCAATCTTCATAAATTTTATTGGAAATCTGAAATACTATACATACAAAAAAATGCGGGAGAGATAAAAAGATGCATGGTAATTTGTCAACATCTTTATCGATCAATGGTTGGATCCCTGATGTATCTCACTGCCAGCATACCCGACGTCATGTTCCTTGTCTATCAGTGTGTCAGATATTAGTATGATCCAAAAGAATTTCACTTAATCGTTGTAAAGCGTATCTTTCGGTATCTAAAGGGAAAGCCTTTATTTGGTCTTTCGTATCCCAAAGATTCCCCTCTAGGACTACATGCTTACATTGATAGAGATTATGGGTGGGGGGGGTGCAATCTTGGTCGAAAGTCAACATCGAGTGGATGTTAGTTCCTGGGAGATAGCTTGATTTCTTGGCAATGCAAGTAGCAAGTCACTTTATCCACCTCCACCGCTGAAGCAGAATACATTGCTGTCTCCACTTGCTGTTCACAAGTGATTTGGATCCAGCATCAGCTGCTGGATTACGGTTTGAATTTCTTTAACACCCCTATCAAGTGTGATAATGAGGCAACAATTTGTATTGTTTAAAACCCGATCCAAAACTCAAAGACAAAATACATTGACATCCGAGTGCATTTCATTTGTGATTGTTATGACCAGAAACTTGTCACCATTGAACGGGTCCACACTAATTACAACTTTGCCGACCTGTTTACAAAAGCCTTTGATCGTGCCCGATTCTTATATCTTGTTAAGTCTTAGGGCATGATCTCCTTCGTTCAAAATTAATTAATCTTTTTGTGTATAAATAGTAAATATTTTTCAAATATGTCACAATTTTAGAGGGAGAAAATGAGTTAAATTTTAACTCACCAAAAATATTTTCAGTTTATTTTAGAAAAACAAAAATGAGTCATTTGACTAGTCAAAATATTTTAAAATTTATACTTTATTAAGAAAATCAGAAAAATTTTCTATAAGATATTCTCCCGTTTAGAGGGAGCTCCTGCTTAGAGGGAGTCGGATATTACAAAATTATAAAAATTTTGATAAATTGATCCGATCTTTGAAAGATGATAAGAAATATCTCTAATGATCCTTGCACATGAAAAGAGTATATCAAAAGCCAACAAGATAATTGCTTGATGTGTAGATAGGCTTGACAAATGAGTAAGTGTCATAGTGATATAAACTAAATCATTCGCCTATGCTAGTGGTTTTACCTCTATGAAGTGGTTGCTGACTCCAAATAAAGTCATATCAATGAATGAAGAAACGTAAATAACATATTATACCCAAGCCTCTCTTTACCTGATCACAATTGCCTTATGTAATGATGTGTTAGTTTTATTTTAATTAGTCAAGAAAAAAGTCAAGAAAAGAAATGAAAAATAAAAGGAGTTAGAAAAGAAAAGAAAGAAAATTCAAAAGATGTCTGTCTTATAATTTTTGTCTTCAAATTTATTTTTTTCCTTTATTTGGATTCAAGACTTGGACTTTTTACGTTTGTAGTCATACAAGATCTGTTTGTTAAGGCCCTGAATCTTCTGCTTTGTTTTATTTTCTTTCGTTTTCTTCAAGCCTTGGACTTTCTCTGTTTGTAGTCATACAAAACCTGATTGTTAAGGCCATGAAAATCTGCTTTATTTTATTCTTTCTAGATAGAGTCATATGTCCAATATAATGTGTGAGTGTGTCAATAAGCGTACAGTGATCAAATAAGAAAGGTTTAAGTCAAGTTGATGTGACATGTGAAAGAAAACTAAGCCTGAGGTATGATGGAGTTTGTACTTTGTCGGATTAAATGAGGATCACATAAGTGTCGTGCTTAATACTTACCTTAACATATCACGATGACATCAAAATACTTGTTAAGCTTAACGTGGACAAATTATATCTACAATCAACTTTGGGTTCTTGGCATAATAATGTCCAAATAGAAGTGTGATCTAGAATGTTATAGATAATGTGATTTCATTTTGAGATCTTTCTCACTAAAATATGTAAATTTCGGAAAATTAATATAATTAATATCATATTAATTTCATCTTTACTTCTATTTTATTTTATTTTATTTTTCTTTCATTTTTATTTTGTTTACAATCTAATATATTAATTGTTTTTTTAATCTTAACTAGATGGTTTACCCGCGCTTTGCGACGGGATCGTGAAATTGCCAGCAGTTTCAAAACCGATGTTACAAATATAAAATTTCACTAAAACAACAGCAACAATCTCTTATTAAAATAGAAATAATCAAATAGTAGTTACAAATGTAGTTGATGATACTTTTGGTTTATAAGTTTGCAGCAACCATCACGCTATAACTGCTTGTTAACCACGCCAAAAAATGGTCGAGGTAGCAACATACTGCACCATCTGTCCTGGTCAAATCGTTTACCAACTATTGGGAGTGAGTGTAGATCCATATATGTAATTCGGATCAATTTTTAGTTTTGCATCACATCTACATCTGCATACACAATATAAAAGAATTGGTTAGAATACAGAAATGACCCACAAAATATTGTAATACACATTTAAAAGCCGTTAAAAACGCATACCAGCTTGTAGTAAAAAATGCATATATACAGCCATAAATATGTAAGAATGCACATGTTAAAGCTGCCAAAATCATACACTATGAGGCTGCCAAAGTGCACATGAGATTGCAGGTAAATTAATGCAAAAACGCAGCCAAAATGCACACCAAAATGCAGCAAAATAAAGTGCAAAATTGAGCTAAAGTGAAAGAAGCTTCCAAGTTATCTTATAAAGTGTCAAAATGGACACTATGAACCAGCGAAATTACTCATCAAATCCTAGAACATGAATGCCAAATCTTGCATCAAATTGCACCACAAAATTATGTGAAAGTGAACATGTAATTGTAGGAAAACGAATATCCATCTCAAAATAACCAATCATAAATCATAATAGGTTCAAATTTTATGAACGTGAAAAAATAAATCTCAAAATAATCACACATAATAGGTCTAAATTCCTCCATCCCCTAATGAAGAGTAAAACAAAGAAAACCTGCAAGTGTAAGTGTAAGGCTCATTCCTCAAATGGCTTGCAAAACATACACCATAATTTACAATAGTCTAGTCGAAGATATTGGTTTACACAACGACGGATTTGTAACATTTCACAGACACAAAGCCAGTCACCTCCAAATCAATTAAATAAAATGAGTCAACAAACCTAAAGAAAACTTTATAGACTAACACGAAAGGACATGTAATTTATAAGTATAACACATGTGTAACCCTCTACACAACAACCTTCAAATGAAATGAACAACAAAATAAACCAGTGTCTTTAAGAAAATTGATAAAATCACAAACAATGAACCACTAATTTGAGTGCAATCAAGCAATAAATTAAAGATAAATGACAATTGCAAGACCTGCCGAAGGAGGCGACAACCGCAGTTAGAAAATTCCACCACAACACTACCGCCCCGTTAACAATAGACGACTACATGTGGCTACAAAGCAACATACAAAGAAGACAACGCAAGGCATCTAGGATTTCAAGTCAACTTCCGTTTAGACAACAAAACACATTCTTCATCTCGATGAAACTAAAAAGTGGTATCATTCAGCTGCAAAGCACGTGTAAAGAATCAAAATCATCAAATCAAATCTTACACATGTTTAAGAAAAAAAACTCAAAGTCAACTCTAAGCATAGGGGCATATGAATAAAGCCCCAAGATTATTTGACTTTAAAAAGTCTACTGCATATATCATATGCATATCCTACATCAAAGAACTTGCGATTGAAAGTATTTTCAAAATTAAAAACTAAAGTATTTCCAAAATTGCTTTTGCACTTAAATGGTGTAATTTAAAATAGTTAATACTATATAAAAATTTGTTCCTCAAAGTAGTGATGAGCAAAATCGGTACTGGTACCGGTTGGTACCGGTAACGAACCGCTACCGGTATCGAAATCGGCACCGATTTGGTACCGTCGGTACTGAATCGGTACCAAAGTTTAAAGTTTCGGTACCGGTACGAGACGGGACTGGTATTTCCCGAATTTGTGCCTTCAATCCCGGTCCCGTACCGGTACCGGTATCGAATCGAATATTTCGGTACCGGCACCAAGAATTAGCAATTTTCAGGACCGGGACTCATCGATACCGGTACGGTCCCGATCTCATCCCTAACTCAAAGTGTTGATTTCCAATCATAAGTTGCTGACTCAAAGTGTTGATTTCTAATCAAAAGTATCAACTTTCTCTGTATAATGCATCAATTCATTGGTGTTACACTTTCATTTTATAACAAATAAAAAGATGAACAATAAAGTAATAGCTACAGAGATCAACTTTGTAACTTTGTTACTCAATTCACTACAACCAAAAGCCGTCGTTCCTGTTACAAAAAAACATGCAGTTACAAATTAGCAAAGCATCACCTCAGTTACAAAAAAACATACCCGTTTTGAGTTGAACCTTATTTTAAACTTTTGTAAAAAGACCCAATTTTACCCAAGCCGCTATGAGTTGTTAGTCGACCCATTGTTCACCATCTGATAGCTTCATACAGGTGAAAACAAAACCATCAACCACGAAATCAATAAAGAAAACTAAAAGTTCTATCACAACCAAATCAATAAATTGATTAAAATATTACCTGTAGAAGAGAAGTAACGTTGGTAACTGAGAATCATTCAAATCATTAGTGTGGGTAACATGTACAAACATAAGAACCTTTAGAAACAAAACTCTACATATAAAGCAACTGGAAAAATGATAAGCAACACGAAAGTTAATATATACAGTAGAATTCTGTGAGTAACAACAACTTTATAATTAATATATATATAATTACCTGAAACAGTCTATAGACTATCTTTTGCAATTGCTGGAGATCATTAAGTAACATCTACGAATTATGATTGAGAAAGAAAAAATGAAAAGGCTCAGATCTTTCTGTTAGACCACAATGGCTGCAACAGCGGTTGCAAGTGGAGAACCACACACTTTCCATCCGCCAATTCTGCCACGCCATGTAACGATCCTGAAATCAGTCATTTGTAACATCCTAAATATTCTAATAAATAAAGAAAGTTGCGTTAAATTGCCGTGCGTTTAATTATATTAACTAACGTCTAATATGGAAAAGATCATGGACTTGGATTTAATTAAGATGGATTAAGGGTAATGGGCCTTAGGTCCATGAGCCTTAAGGGGTATAAATACGTCCTTAAAGAACCCTTAAACCTTAAACCATCATTCATTTCCATCTTATTCTCTATACATTCAAAACACACACATACACCACCACATACGGCCGGCGGCCGAGAGAGAGAAACGAGCAAGATCCGAGAGAGATTAAACGTTAGTTGGTATTAGATCTTTATTACACGAGATCTAGAGTTCCCAAACAAGCTAACCAAGATCGAACGAGCACAAAAGGTATGTTCTTGACCTTTAAAGTTCACGTTTTATTGAACGTTTACCCTTGAAACTTGAAACGATAATAGATCGGATCTAAACGAAGCGTAAAGTAGCGAACTTGATGCTAGGACGAACCTAATAAACCCATAAACATGTACGGTTCGTTTAAGATAAACCGTATATCTTGTATTGAACGTCCTTAAGCTTAAAGGTCCAAGCTTTATAGTATATACGGGATATATATACGAACGAAAACGGTTAGGGAACGTTAGTGGGTGATGTCGAACCATAACAAGGGTATTAAAATCGCCAAAATGCTTGATAAAAACCAAACCCGTAGCTGAACTGAATAACTTTGCCTGCAAATCTTAACTTCGCCTGCAAGCGAAGCCTGCAAGCTTAACTTCGCCTGCAAGCAAGTTCGCCTAAAGCCAAGTTCGCCTAACTGTAACTTCGCCTGGTGATAAGTTCGCCCATGATAACTTCGCATAAAGCTAAGTTCACCGAGCCTTAACTTCGCCTGGTGATAAGTTCGCTCAATGCTTAACTTCGCTTAATGTTAAGTTCGCTTAACACTAACTTCGCTTACAGTAAGTTCGCTTAATGTTAAGTTCGCTTAACACTAAGTTCACCTACAGTAAGTTCGCTTAATGTTAAGTTCGCTTATTGTTAAGTTCGCTTAATGATAAGTTCGCTGGAGTTAGCAGCTCGACCCCAGCCAGGGGCTCTGCCCCTTGGACCCTGCTAGGGGCTGCCGCCCCTAGAATCCCGCTGCCAGGGGCGCTGCCCCCGGACCCCCGTTCGTTGTGGGTAGTAGCTAAGACTAGAAAGATGATATGAGTAGTAGTAGTTAATTGATACATGTAAATATTATACAGTTAGCCGTGCACAGCTCAAGAAGGGAATAACGATTAACGGAGAGCGTAACAAGATTCAGGTGAGTTTCTAGCCCCATTTATGTGTTATGTTTTCGGGGCTGTGTGCATACTCAATATGTTTGTTAATACGCTTATCCTAAGAGATAAGTGTATGCCTTACGTGAATAATGTGAAATGCATGAATGATTGCTTGATGGTACGTGAACGATCTTCGGATATTTCACGTACTGTTAGGTTGTAACGCTATGTATAAGGTAAGTATGATATGTATGCTTATGTGTATGAATGTGATAAAGTTAATAAAAGAAGGAAAGGATGGTTGTATGGTTGTATGGTTACGAAGAAGGTACCGGGCCCTAATAATACTCGAGGTATGATGTATGGTTGTATGGTAACGAAGAGGGAATCGAACCCTACTAATATTCGAGAACTAGGGAACCGAACCCTACTAATATTCGAGGAAAGAGGGTACCGAGCCCTAATAATACTCGAGGAAAGAGGGTACCGAGCCCTAATAATACTCGAGGAAGGAGGGTACCGAGCCCTAATAATACTCGAGGAATGAGGGTACCGAGCCCTAATAATACTCGAGGAAGGAGGGTACCGCGCCCTAATAATACTCGAGGAATGTAGGGCGTAATGCTCTTTATAACGTAAGATATGAAAGAAGGTTAATACAAAAGAAAGTATGAAAGTATGAAAGTATGAAAGTATGAATGAAAGAATATAAGTTTGTGTGTATTGTATAATGTATGATTAACTAGAACTCACTCAGCGTAGCTGACTTTTAGTATGCACGCAGGTGAGTAGGATGAGGCAGCTCGCTTGAGGAGACACGTGGCACTGAATAAGAGGCTGGCATCGGAAGACTCAAGACGTTTAAGTTTAACGTTTTGTTTATTTTGAAAGACAAGATGTTGTTTTAAGACAAGATGTGTTTTGTTATGAAATGTTTTATGAAAGCTTTTATATTCCGCGAATGTTTTAATTAACTCTGATATTAGAACTGCGTTTATGAGTAAATCCAACACGAAAGTAGGGCTACCAGTAACGGGGCCTTACATCATTGATGACCGTCGTTTGAGTCATGCAAAAACCTAAATAACCTAAGTAGATAGGTTAAATAAGGTATCGTGTCCATCAGGAGTATGTGGTCAATGTAATCGTGTAACAGATTTCTAATATTATGAAGTAGCAGGTTTTAGCACTGATCACACAAGCAAGTAAGTTGGTTTAAGTAATGATTAAGCAAATTCACGAATTCAAGAAATTAACAAAAGAAAATCACACCCGGGACTTCAAGTATGTAACTAACAGTAATATCATGCAACCTAACACATTAATCATTAACGGTTAACTACAGACTGATCAACTAGACAAAACCTTAGGCAACAATAATCGCTTTACACACGGCACTGGTTATCAAACAGTCCCTGCCAGTGTGACTCAGTTAAGGGCAATTATATGTTTTGTCGTATTCAACCTAATCAAACAACCCAATGATCAATAATTATAGCAACTAGTAACTAATCGTTCAGATCAACGTAAACCTAAACCGGTTGAACACACAGAAATACCAAACATCAATAATCATAGATGAACCATAAACAATTATACATAAAAGTTCTTAGTCACATGAGAAAACTGAAAGTAATACAAACTTTACATCCCGGATATGATTCGAAGAGGATTAGCCTCTCATGGTAGCCATTAGATCTTCAATTGATGATTGGAATCCGTTAGGCTTCGATCGAATGATGTTTGTTGATGTTTCTTAGCACCCAAAATCGTCCCAAGATGTTCCAAAACGGCCAAGAGAAGTTCTTCACGAGTTAGGGTTTAATATTGCTTTTTATACCCTCAAAAACTTGTAAGTTCGCGTCATATATTAACACCCGGCGTAAGTTACTCCCTACCCGGCGTAAGTTACGCCGGGTCTTGTTTTCCTACGCCAAACACCATTGTTTTATAATTTGCTTACGCCCTTTGTGCCAGGTCCTGGAGTAAGTTACGCCAGGACCATAGTAACTTACGTTGAGACCTAAAATTCCATATTTTCGTCTTGTTTCCAATCCAACGCTTGTATAACATGCTGAGGCTCAATTCTCCACATTGATTAGCTTCCGTTTACTCTCCGATCATCCCAAGACTTCATCCCATGCTCATACAAGTCCCAATTTAGCATATTTATCATTCAATCACCTGCAACATATAAACACGTATGAAGTACCATTGTTCGCATACTAAACTAACTAAAACATATAAAATAATACAAATAAGTACATGATTTACACCCGACCATCACATCCCCACACTTATCTTTTGCTTGCCCTCAAGCAAACTCTAAAGCAAACATCAACCTCCATCATAGGTATGTAAATTATCACTATTAATACTAGTAAGGTTTAAGGTCATACCCAATTTCCCAGACTGACACTGTTTTTAGATTTGACATCTCACAAATACGGTTAAATGCTATAATAAAACAATAGAGCCGTCCAGACAGGTGTACTTTGTTTCCGGTTATGGCACACATGCTCATACCCCTCGTAATATAACATCTCTCCTCTCGTTTTAATATATGGACTAGCAATAGATGTGCTAGTATCACTCTGCTCTCAGTATCACTCATAAGTACATATTAATCCATCAAGCTGCTTTGGCACAAATGCAAATCAAGAGGTCTTTAAAAGGGTTGTAACGGGGCCAGGTGTAAGGGTATAAAAGGGAAATATTTAAGTAGCTCAAACGATCCGACCCGGCTTATTACAAAACATCTAAATAAACGAAACTACTATACAACTAACTGACTGATTATATACATCTAACCAAGCAAACTAACAACATACTGATTTCATCTTCTTTTTTTTCTTTTTTTTTACCATAAACGAACTACTAATTGCGTTACTGAATAATAACAAACATCTTTTTGGCTTTTTTTTCAATTTTTTTAAGCATAATAACGTGATGCTTAATAATGGAATAAATATAGATACACAAACAAGAACAAATACAAATAAGCCTAGTAAGCCGGATCGTCTCGTAACATAATGTCGGGGTTAAACAAACGAAAAATAAGTCCAAGAAATGTTTTCTAAAGGACCCAACCCCCCGCCCCTCACATTAGCCATCCTCATATGTATAATGTATGAGGCCCCAACCCCCCAGTACCCACACTCACGCTCATCCAGACGAGGCTTAACCTAATTGCCTCTATCATTTTTGCATTTTGCCAACTACGATCCCGTAATCCATGAACATCAGTGAAATCGCTCAAATGACATGTGTGTACTATATATTATATGTTTATTATATATATTTGGGTCAACTCACACATGTACCGGAGGAATAGGGTTGACGAAATAAACATGTGTACCTGTCCCCATGACTCGTTATCCCCGCCTAAACGACCCCATTTTCAACTTCTCGTTATAAAAACATTTGTGAGTAAGACTAATGAGAAGCTGAAAACCCAACCATGACCAGAAACCTATGACTTGGCATTAATGGCAATAATTAACAGTTAACAACTTTGGTTTCTGAACACTCTTCGAGGTACTATCGGGCTAAAATTTTTCAAATTTCCCCCATCCCCACACTTGAGGTTTACATTGTCCTCAATGTAAGAATACTTAACATTGTCCTTAAAGGTAAAATAGATAAAATGATTAATGAACATTTGAGGGACGGGGTTGAAATTGACTTTTTGACTATTAATCAATTTTAAAATTTCGGGGCTCATGTGTGGCGGTTCTACTAACAATTATACAATTACACTTTTAACGTTTAAAGTAATAAAAACAAAATTAAATTATGAAACTGAAATCGCCTGATATCAACGTGACTGGAGAAGGACCAGTCGGCTCGTGAACTCTCATAAACACTCATATACTCTCGTCTCATCCAATTACCAAACTGACAATCTAACCTGCAAAATCTTGAGACGTGTAGAAGCAAGCTTCTCACAAGTGTAAGACATAAGTCTTTTAAGAGTTATGAAAATGATTTGTATGTTATGTTTATTAAAACAATTACCGAGCCAAATTAAGCCGTTTCATAAGAAATTCTGTTAAATTAGTTAAAAATGTTAAAAGACCTAACTCACTTTCGTAGGAATCACGATTGCATTTAGCATATGCAAAAAGCCCTTTAAACCCCTTGGTAGCCTGGGAGGACAAGTGGGGTCTCGTGAGGGTTTATAGTGAACTACACCCACAAAGTTCCAAATACAAAACAATATACAATAAATCAAAATACAGCAGATAATAACTCAAATAAAAACAAATTTGAAAGATACTTACAAACCCCGGGTTGCCTCCCGGTTAGCGCTGAATTGATGTCTACAGCTCGACAATACCTGAATTTCTCACGGTGGTCGAAGTGCACACTTACCCACCGAGTTTCCAATATGCGCTTGGTAGCTTACATGCCAAGTCCATAACCACTTACAGTGATTGGCATGCTACTTGAATGATTATTGTGAAGCCGCTTCTTAATTATTTGCCCAATATCTTGCAAGCTTACTTTCTTTTCATTCTTTACCAAGCCTTCATCCTCACACTTGTTGTTTTGAATAATTAGTACTGGAGAAGGCATAGGATTCACATTGGCTACCTTGGGCTCTTCATACTCTGAAGGAGTTGTATCTTTTACTTGAATCCCACTTTCACTTTCGTGCTTTGGAAGATCAACAACCGCATTCTCTTCATCACCATCAAACACAGTTCCACTAGCCAACTCTTCTTGGTCTCGTTTGATTTTAGTATTGTCCTCAATATTCGGATTGAGCGATACCAAAATTCTTTCATGTCTTAGCTCATATTCCTTTTCTTCTTCCATCATTTGTCTCTTATGTTCCATTAACGTGTTCATGATGGTATCGAGCTTAGAGTGCAGAATATTTTGTTGGTCTTCATCAACCGACTGAGGATATTCATAATCATCTACTTCATGAGAATATTCATAATCATATTCTTCATGAAAATATTCATAATCATCCTCATCCCATTCTGGTTCAGTGTGTATAATCTCTTCATTAATTTGATTGGTCCACTTAGCCTCGAGAGATTTCCTTTGTTGTTCTAATTCCTTGTTATGCTCAACCATAATATTTATCAATTTGTCAAGTTTGGATTCCACCGTGTCTTGGGAACTTGAGGAATAGGGCATCTCCTGTTCGCAATTGGCACAATACGGCTCTTGATCATATTGGTCATCCATGTCTGATTGATAATCTTCATCATAATTTGATGATGTGTGTTGTTCAGAGTGTGAATAATATGACAAAATATCTTTATCTTCATAGCATGTCGTCATATATCTTCGCCCATGGCAACGCTCTTGCCAATTTTGTACAATTACTGGACAATCCCGATAATGATACGGGCCTTCACAATAACAAAAATCACCATAATTGCTCATAGTGACAGTTGTGTGCTCGGGTTTCGGGATGGGGTTTGGTTGTGACCCATAAGCGGTGACTGTCTGCCCAAGTGGCGGGTGTGTAAAAACCTATTACTTGCACAAACAACACACCCTGCGTAAAATAGAAAAATAAAATTAAAAATTACTAAACTAAAATAAACAAAGAAATCAAATAACACGAAAAACACTAAGCGCACTAACTCCCCGGCAACAGCGCCATTTTGATGACCGTCGTTTGAGTCATGCAAAAACCTAAATAACCTAAGTAGATAGGTTAAATAAAGTATCGTATCCACCAGGAGTATGTGGTCAATGTAATCGTGTAACAGATTTCTAATATTATGAAGTAGCAGGTTTTAGTGCTGATCACACAAGCAAGTAAGTTGGTTTAAGTAATGATTAAGCAAATTCACGAATTCAAGCAATTAACAAAAGCAAATCACACCCGGGACTTCAAGTATGTAACTAACAGTAATATCATGCAACCTAACAGATTAATCATTAACGATTAACTACAGACTGATCAACTAGACAAAACCTTAGGCAACAATAATCGCTTTACACACGGCACTGGTTATCAAACAGTCCCTGCCAGTGTGACTCAGTTAAGGGCAATTATATGCTTTGTCGTATTCAACCTAATCAAACAACCCAATAATCAATTATTGTAGCAACTGGTAACTAATCGTTCAGATCAACGTAAACCTAAACCGGTTGAACACACATAAATACCAAACATCAATAATCATAGATTAACCATAAACAATTATACATAAAAGTTCTTAGTCACATGAGAAAACTGAGAGTAATACAAACTTTACATCCCGGATATGATTCGAAGAGGATTAGCCTCTCATGGTAGCCATTAGATCTTCAATTGATGATTGGAATCCGTTAGGCGTCGATCGAATGATGTTTGTTGATGTTTCTTAGCACCCAAAATCGTCCCAAGATGTTCCAAAACGGCCAAGAGAAGTTCTTCACGAGTTAGGGTTTATTATTGCTTTTTATACCCTCAAAAACTCGTAAGTTCGCGTCATATATTAACACCCGGCGTAAGTTACGCCGGGCCTTGTTTTCCTACGCCAAACACCACTGTTTTATAATTTGCTTACGCCCTTTGTGTCAGGTCCTGGAGTAAGTTACGCCAGGACCATAGTAACTTACGTTGAGACCTAAAATTCCATATTTTTGTCTTGTTTCCAATCCAACACTTTTATAACATGCTGAGGCTCAATTCTCCACATTGATTAGCTTCCGTTTACTCTCCGATCATCCCAAGACTTCATCCCATGCTCATACTAGTCCCAATTTAGCATATTTATCATTCAATGACCTGCAACATATAAACACGTATGAAGTACCATTGTTCGCATACTAAACTAACTAAAACAAATAAAATAATACAAATAAGTACATAATTTACACCGACCATCAGTCATCACAGCCTTGTCTACCTTCAATAATGTAGCCATGGTGGCTCTCAGTTTTTTGTTAATCGAACTCGGCGACAGCCATGACAGTGTCGGCAATCGGCGTAAAAAACCTAGGTTTAACAACCATCACTTCCCGCACCAAAGCACTACAATCAACACACGATTGTTGCCTAGGGTTCGTAAATAGAACCCGGTAACAATCGGCAGTGATATCGGAGATCGGTGGGAAACAAACGGTAGGAATCAAAGATTAGTGGAAAGAAGAACCAGAAAGAAGGTGAAGTGGTATGAAGTAAACCACCACCGCCCAAAAGGACTAATGACATAGTGCCAACATGAGAAGCTGTAAGCAGTTGTACAATACGTTTCAAAATATGTCGAGGTAGCACAGTAGAATTCTGTGAGTAACAGCAACTTTATAATTAATATATATTTAATTTTAATTTTATTTTAATTCTCATTTTATTTTTAACTTTATTTTTTATGTATTATTTTACCTTTCATTTTTAAAATGGTTTTACCTTTTGTTCTTGAAAGAATTATGGTTTTTAAACTAGGTCTTTATGCAAATGTTGCTAAGTGTTAAACCAACAAAAATATATCTTGTATATATTTAAAGTTTTCGGATTCGGTGGGTAAATATTTTACGGGTTTGAATTTGTAAATATTTTCAGAGTTCGGGGTTGAGAGTGCAAAATCATTTAGAACTCGAGATGTTTTGACCTTATCGCAAGATAGGTTGACCCTATAAATAAGACCAACCAACATATCTTTCATTTCATTCACTTTCAAAACAACCAAACACTCTCAAAATCTCTCTCTCTCTCTCTCTCCCTTTTCCTTTACACTGCCTTCATCCCACAAACCCTAGTTCCAACAAAACAAACTGCTAATATGTCCTCAATCAAGCTTGATAATCATCAACGATGAATCCTCCTCCAGTGGTATAACTTAACTCATAATAATCTTCATCTTGTTCTTGTTCGTGTTACTTGAACAGTTCCTATCCAAAAGGATCATAATATGTTATTATTGGTTTTATTTGATGTTATAATAGTATTATCGCAGTTACAGGGAATATAGGTTATGATTTAATTGAGTTTTCCTTCAAGCTTGTATAGTTTTTAGATTTATAGGTTTATCGGACCTTTTGGGTTGAAATTGACCCAGAAAGCTTGTTTGAAGATGGGATTGAAATTCCCGGAAACCTAAGACGGGGTTATTCAAACCCGGAAAGAAAGAAAAAGATGAAATATATGTTCTTGGGATGTGTTTTGGATTGTAATCGAATCTGCACTCTACTAGATTAAAATAGGTCTAAACCATTCTAATCGAATGGTATAAACCTTTCTAATTGAATAGGGTTCGATTATAATTGGTTGTGTTATCTATATTCTCAAAGGAAAAAGTAATCGACTTTTATTTGATTAGATTGAACTTAGATCTGAGAATTTCTCAAAGGACAAAGTAATCGAATTCTATTCGATTAGATTGAACTTATATCTCAGAATTTCTCAAAGGACAAAGCAATCGAATTCTATTCGATTAGATTGGACTTAGGTCTCAAAGTATCCCAAGGACAAAGCAATCGAATGGAATTTGATTCGATTAGATAACACTTATCAAAATTCATAACCTTATAGTTCTAATCTAATAAATTTCAAACCAATCTTATCGAATAGCCATTCTATTATATTAGTGTTTACTTAAAAGGATATTCTAACAACTCTGATCCTAATATAATCTTCTTAAAAAATATTCTAATCGAATTCTCATTCGATTCGATTAGCTTATTATTAGATAAGATCAATTTCAAAATTCGATTAGATAAGTAAATACTTGCCAGTTTTGAACTTAAACAATTTTCACCATTCGATTAGAGTTGTTTACTTGTAAAATTTTCAAACTTATCCTATCAACTAAAATAGTGCTTAAGGCTATTCGATTAGAGTACTTTGCACTTGGAATATTCTTGCCATCTTCAAAAAAGTTTGTTCAAATCTTTTGTTTTATATTTTAATTTTAATTTTAATTTTAATTTTAATTTTTATTTTGTTTTTATTTAAGTTTTTATTTTTATTTCTATTTCTATTTCTTACTTTGTTTATTTTGATTAGCTTGTATATTATATAATCTTTTATATTTTCTTAGAACTCAATGATCAATACTTACGGCTCTTTTATTTCTAATTGTAGCATCATAACATATTCTATCCCTTGGAGCTTCCCAAGAAAAGAAAATACAAACTGTTCACTTCAATGATCAAGGGTCTGCAAACATGTCCTCTTATGTTTGCCATATCTTCCGATCTCGAGATTCATGACCCGTGGTAGAACAATTTTGGAAGAATGCCAAGACAGAGAAGAAAGGGACTATTATTACATCAACAGTGGCAGACCAAAGTGTAGTAGTAAATGAGGAGGTTATTAGAAGAGCCTTGCAGATCAAAGAAGGTGTTGGTGATCTGTTCACTACATTCTCAAAAGGAGATATTGCTGAGTATCTTCGAAATTGGGTATGATCCGTTCACTAGATCTGAGAGATTGGGTATGACATCGAATGGAGCACGTGTGGGAATAGGCATCTGCCTTCATAAACTCTTATTCCACGTGGTTGCCCATTGCTTGTCATCACAAAAGGGAGGGTTTGACAAACTGAGTGTTGATTGGGTTGAAGTCATGCTGTGCTTGACTCATAAAAGGAAGTACAACTACACCAAGTTGTTCTTCAAGCACATGCAATCCAATGTGTTTGCCAAGAAGTGAAGAATGATGTATCCTAGATTCGTGCGGCTGATTATGGATGATTTACTTCCGAATATTCCAAGACCCGAATATCCAGAAGAAGTTGATGAAGAAAAAGAAGTTGTCGAGCAATATGAACCACATTATGTGAAGATGGTTAGACAATCTGTATTCAAAGCAATGATTGAGCCGACTGGGAGAAGCGTGTACAAGTACACGGGACTGGAGCCTAGGGTTAAGTTCGGCAGTTTGCTGAGACCGAGCCTGACAGTGATGAGACTGAGGTGGAGAAAAAAGGGGATAGCGGAGACGATGATGTCGATGATGGTCATGATGGTGATGGCGTTGATGAAGGGGAAGAGCAAGATGAGCATGAAGCTGAGCCTGAGGCACCGGAGGCTATTGAGTTAGATTATGATGTGGAAGGTGAGCACCGGATGAAGAAATTACACGACAAAGAAAAACGCAAAACAAGTGAGTCATCAAAGACACCTGCTGAGCCTGCTGCTGAAGAAGAGGAGCCCGAGCGCCCTCTAAAACGTTTGAAGCGGACGAAGGACTCCAAGAAGTCCACTTCTGCAAAGGTGCCTGTACTAAAGGTAATATTTCCTTTTACTTCCGCTGTGATTGTTGAATCCTTAGCAGTCACACCACCTACCACACTACCTATCACATCACCAACCACCACTCTAGCTGACCCTCACATAGCATCACTAACCACACTAGCCCAAACCATAGAGAGACTTAAAGCTAAACAAATTAAGTTCACCAAAGCCCAAACCATCCCAACCAAAATCACAACACAAATCCAAGCCCAAATCCAAACCCAAGTCCAAATCAAAATCCCCTACCCTTGGAGACAAACTCATCACACCACCCGAAACCACACCATCTAGGTTAGATGAACCCTGCTTTCCATTCTAGAATACCTACCCATAATCACCCAAACAGAGACCGAACCCATCCAACAAACCCTATCACCACCTTGGATCACCTCACCCGTTACATCACCCACATACAAAGTCACTTCACCAATTAGGGGTTATCATTTTGGACTTCTACATTTACATCATCCATCCACTCACAAACCTTAGCAACCACCACTGAACCAATAAGTCTACCCTTAGCCATCACAACATCCTTCCCAACCCAAACCATAACCATACCCATCCAAACTACTCCACAATCAACCATCTCAACCGCATCCCCATCCACACTCAAAAGCCCAATCATGGTAGCCAAACCTTTATCTAGCGGTAACTCAAAGAGGTCCCTGTGTTTCATGATCCTATCCTCGATAGGATTAGAGCACGTGAGGAAGCAAACGAGAACAGAGCTAAACGAGAGCTCTTGTTGATCAAGTTCGTCAAAGATCAACAAGTTATCAACGATTAGGTGAAGATACAGCGGGATGCTCTTGCTTCAAGGTCGGCTGAATTGGAGGAAAACAGAGAGTTAGTAGAGCTCTAATTGTGAGCCAACAGGATTGGATTGATACCTTGCAGAATAGAATCATCAATAAACAAGTGTTAATCAATCAAAACTCGTTAAGTAACGCCGAACAACACGATGAAATTAAGTGGCTCCAATCAAGAGTTTCCGCTTTAGAAACTGATATTCCCGCATCCTCCAACTTTGCAAACAATCTGAGGATGGAGCTAGAGTCAACTATTGATAAGGCGATGATTGAATTTGAAAGCCTTAGTTCAAGGGTCAGCTTGTTGGAGAGTGGGTCCAGTTCTTCTAGGGATGTGGACAGATTAATGGGTGAGAGTATTAGGCTGCAGTCGATGATTGAGCAGCTTGAAGCTGAGATGGAGGATCAACGTGACATAAACAACAGTCAGAACCATGTGAATGAGTCCCTCGTCAACCGTTAACTTGCTGTAATGGAGGTAATGCATTTGACTGATGATGATGTCAACAACCTGAGGTCTCATCTGATGGAGACTTTCAGAGGATTCTTACAAGCCAATGTGCCAAGGACTGAGCAGAGCAACAAAAGAAGATCAGCTCTCACCAATCTAGTCACTGATGCCGAAAGGGTCAGAGCTCAAGGTAAGTTTCATGGAATCCTATCTGATGTGTCAGGCAAATATGCCAGTGGAAATGGTGCTGCTGTAAGTACTACTGTTGAAGAGCCAGTGGTTATTAGGACAATCACGAGTACTTAAATCATTGCTACTACTGCAACAACAACTGAACAGGTCAGTGTAATGACTTCCGCACTTGTTGCAACTACATCAGTTGCTCAAGTGAGTACTCCCGCCTCTTTTGTGATTGTTTCTATTGTTCAACAACCATCAGTTCAAGGAGGTGATGGTGACGATGAAGGTGATGACGAGTCTGATGATGATGATGACTCAAATGATGATGTGGTGAAAAAGGACGACGATGATGATGAAGATCCGTTCGATAGCTTTGATGAACCGCATAATGGAAGCAGTAATGGTGATGATGATGACGATGACAGTGGCGGTGAAAATGTCACTGATGGTAATAAGGCGAGCCAACAAGACACGCCAAGTGAAGCTCAACGAACGAGGGATGCTGACGCTGTAGTTGAGGCTGAAATAGCGTCAATCTTTAATGTTTATTTTTATGCAGATACCAGCTTGCTAGTTCAAGAAGCTGTGGAAGAAAATAAAGAAGATAGTGCCGATGGGATTAAGTACTCTCCGAATCGGACACTCCGGTTCGTGATGAGAATGTGGTGGCGCCCCCTGCTAACTCTCAAGCTACTACCGTTGCTACTACTGTTGCTAATACTGTTAAAGCTTCACAAGCTCCAATGAATGAAAGAAGTCCTACTTCATCAACAACATAGCAAGTGTGAGAGAACGACCTTATCCCTACCTAGATGACTCCTTAATAGTCTACTGCAAATGGTACCCCGAGCAGTCAGACATATGCCATAGGTCGAGCTAATGGAGATCTCGCCTACATGCATATCATTAACATGAATACACTATCCCTGCTCGACATGAACTTCTTCAGAAAAATTGTGGGCCATTATGTGACTGAGAAGGAGATGAAGGGATGGTTCATCTGGTTTATCAGCAAGGATTGAAAGAAGGATTACCCTAACCTCAAACTCAACAAGGTTAAGGCCTTTCGACATCCCACAGAGATTGATCCTGTCACCGGAAAGAAGAACCGAATGTGAAGTTACAATACTCACAAGGAGGGGGACCGACCTACCATGGAGAACCATTCCTCCCCAACTTGTTTGAGCAGTTTATTTGTTGGCCGGGAGTTAGGCAGCGATACATGTGAAGCCATCATACACTGCAACGATATGCACTTTCTGCGCTTCTTTAATGAGCATGAGCTTGTGGCACTCAGCAAAGAATACCTGTTGAAGCTCTACAACTCGCCACTGGGAAGCGTTGAAGACGTCCGTCACAACAGGAATGAAGCTATAGTTGAAAAATTCAACATTTTTTTTCGATATCTTGTTGATAATCAACTATACAGTTGTGAGGACGACTTCGAGTACGAGACCGACTGAAGACAAGGGCTAATGGATTAAATACTAAATACTAGAGGGAGATTGTAGGGTCCTATTTTGTATAATAGTCCTTTGTATTTACTCATGTTGTAACGTTTATATTAGTTAGCTCGTCGGTTTGTTTCCTTTACATGTTTAGGTCCGAGGCCTTGTAAACAAAGCTCATTGGGCTATAATAATATAAGTATGATGCATGATAACATACACTATATAAATAGTGTATGTCTCTCATGCAAACACAACCTTTTGCAAATACTACAACCTTATCCTCTTACCATCTCTCTCTCTCAACTCTTTTGTTTCTTTCCATTTCGGGTAATAAACATAGCAAACAAGATCCGAGATCTCGGTTTCTCATTAGTGATTTCCGCTAGCTAGTGTTGAGATTGATCCAAGTAGACTAGTGGTTGTGTTGTTTGATCCGTCCAAAGGACCTACAGTCGTGTTTACAAATGACTATTTACGGTTTACCAAGTTCCATCCTTTAAAGGGGAAATCGATGACAAGAATGTTTAACATTTGTCTGGTGTCTACTTAAGGTGGGGACGTCTAATTATGATTTGAATATAAAATTAGATGGGACTTTAATTAGAATTTTGATTTTGTATTTAGTAATTAGTAGTATTTCGTATAAAATTATAAATGTGATGTTTAATATTGATGCAAATATCTTTATTTGAATTTTGATTTTTAATATTTTTTATTATTTTTATGTTATCTCATTTCCTAGTTTATCTTTTTCCATGTTTAGTATAAATAGGGATCAAGGTTGTTTAGATGATTAGTTTTTGATATTGAATTTGAATTATAAGAACTTTGTTCTTGAACCATTGGTTCGGTTTTATGGTATTTGTTAATCATGAGTCTCTCGAGCCATTGATCTCTTTCAAAACTGCATCAGTTGGTATCAGAGCTTTTGGTTCTCAAATGGCTTGACGTCGTGTTGAATACTTGCTTGATCGTAGAGTCGCCGACTGAGGCAACGATCGAAGTACTTTCTATTCGCTTGCTCGTGGAGAAGATCGATGTCCTACTCGCAGAGTCGCCGACCGAGACAGCGGTGGAGTCTGTTCCGACCCACGGGATCTTATGAAGATCCAACGACTTCGACAAAGAGTCCGCAATCTTGAAGAGATCGAACGGCTCCGAAAACGAGTCCGCGATCTCGAATTACAACGGGAGATGCGCAAGACGGAAACCGAGTCGAGCACCGTCGTCTGGGACGAAGGTGGCGATGGAGAGCAGCAGTCGTTCAGCCGTCACCCACCCTGGTTCTGTGAAACGATCTAACAAGAAGAGTGTTTATCGGAAGACAAACCCAGATTTGATGAAGACGGAATTGATTTCGATGAAGAAGATTGGTGCAAACGTTTCTTAGTGAGGTTTTTGGTGGTGATGCGGTGATTACAGATGGCCATGCAAATCCTGGAAATATTGTTAGCATCAATGGTGGTGTAGGGGTGGATACCGATGGCGATGAATTGGTTGAAGGTGTTGAGTTGTTTAAGATTTTCAGCCCTCAATTATGAAAGTTGATTTCCAAAAGATATTATCTCCTAACTGTTTGGAAATTCAAAATATAATTGATTTTAAAATTTATGGAAAGGCTACATATAAACATGCTTTAAATGATAAGGATTTCATCCTGCCACCATTCCGTTATGGGTGTATACATGGTCCACCAAAATATATTGGAAATTTTGGTAAAAATATTGTCATGCACGAAAGGAATGCTCATGTCCAAGAAACTGCACCCATTTTTTTAATGATAGGCCTCATAAAATTTATGAAAATATAACAGATTTGGTTACTAAGACCATATAAATCTTCTTAAATCAAATAATGAAGGCCTACATGGATTCGTTAATGAAAATCAAAGCCCACAAAGCAAACCAAAGAATGGGACTTATAACTCCAATGGTCATCATGCAAACAACAGAGATGGCCCACACAGGAATCAAACTAATTAGTCCCCATGTGATTTAATCGGGAGCAAGACTTTGGTGGTTAACATGGATTTTAAAAAAGGAGTATCACCATCAGAAGGCAAACGATTACAAACAGTTGTCACCCAAATCCAATTTGGGTCCAATCCAATGCATAGTAATAAACAAGAAGTCCCAGGAGCTAATCGTTTTGACATTCTCAAGACTCGAGGACGAGTCTTTTTCGAAGACGAGGTGAAGGAGGTGGAGAGACCCGACAATCCAATAGACCCTGGTGGTACGAGTTTAAAGTCGGGTGAGGTGACTCGTAAAGTTCAATTAGTTGAGCGGGTAAAGTTGAGAGCAAACATGAACCATTCTAATGCTACATTCGACCGGGGTGGTATAAGTTCTGATTCGCGCCAGGTGTTTTGCAAAGTTGAATTGTTTGGGCATGTCATGAAGTTAATAAATAAGGAGCGCGTTGATGTTCCTTTCGATCCGGGTGGCTTTGTTTCGAAGACAAAACTCGAGGTCGAGTTTTTTCGAAGACGGGGAGTATGATGCAAATCTCTTTATTTGAATTTTGATTTTTAATATCTTTTATTATTTTTATGTTATCTCGTTTCCTAGTTTATCTTTTTCCATGTTTAGTATAAATAGTGATCCAAGGTTGTTTAGATTATTAGTTTTTGATATTGAATTTGAATTATAAGAACTTTGTTCTTGAACCTTTGGTTCGGTTTTATGGTATTTGTTAATCATGAGTCTCTCGAGCCATTGATCGCTTTCAAAACTGCATCAAATATACTCAGCACACCTAAAAATGATTTTGTATGGGTGACCATTGATATTTTATGATTTTGTAGATGACTCGCCACAACAAACATGATACTGATATTAATCATCATCCAATGCATACAAATTATACATAAAAGTTCTCACTAGAGATTTTTCAAAACAGCTAGGGTAAAACTGTGCCAATAACTTCATCAATAACTTCGTCAACATCATCTGAGCTTTTCATAGCTTCAACAATCGCAATAAGTGTAATCACGAATGCATAATCCACGTATGGATAAATTTTAACCATGAATTTATCCTTGATAAACTTTGGTGGTTCCATCTTTTGCATCTGCAATCAAGAACAATTTCATTCAATCGTTTCAGTTTGTGCTAGCCATTTAATTGATGACAATGTAAAATATATTAAAATTACTTGAGCTATGACTGTTGAAGAATCTCCTATATAAATAGTGCAACTTCTCTTTGACCAGCTTCCTGTGATCTTGAAATCACAAGACTCCTTACTACTAGTTTTGTTCCCCAAGAACACATGAATGTTCGTCTTGGATTGTAAGATTTTTGGTGTTTTTGTGCTAAAAATCATGTCTGAATCGGCATTACTATCACCCTTAAACACTTTCCATCCACTATGTGCAGTCCAGACCTGGAAATTGGTCATTAGTCCACTATAATGTTAATATCACTCCTAGAATACTGGGCACTTATGACTGCAAAAAGGTCACAGATGTAGCGACTGATTTGCAACTAAAAACACAACAATCGCAAAAATAGCTACTGTTACAAAACCGGTCGCAATATGGTCACAAACCTTTGTGATTGTACAAAATGAGGATAATATTAAAAAAAAATCCGAAGTAAGCCGCAAAAGGCTATTTGCAACAAATTAAGACCAAAAAAGCAGCTGCAAAAACCCAGTTTTATAGTAGTGAGATCAAGGATATATTGACACTAAACACTAGAAAAGTAAAATAGGTGTAAAAAGAAAAACAATTTTGTAATTAATCACCTTTTCGCGCATCATAACGATGGGCATGTCATCAAAATCAAGTAGCACACGTTGTACATGGTTGCTTGTGTTGCATGGCTTTACCTTAAACAAGACTTTATGGTTAACATCTGTGATCAATTGATCTCCACTTGAATTTGTAACAACTATAAGTTCAAATGGATATGGTGCTATAAACTGAGACCCTATCACGAAACCTGGATAAGGCGAAGGTGCGTAATTGGGTTGTGCCATTGATAATCAGCATGCACACAGTTAATGTCGTTTAAGGTATGGATGATTTAAGATTTTAAGGATGGCATTTAACAAGATTTCATCGTTGACCGATTGCTCTTCTAGGTAAGGAAGTTGATTGTTCACATGTTGGGTAAACGCCTGGGGTATGACTTCGTAAACAATCCCACATCAAGGGATAATATATACTATTAATACCGTAAGAAAATGTAGTATTTATCAATATTTAGGGACACGTTAATGTGAAATACAAGAATAAAATCGTTAGGCTTGCCTTCACATATGAAAATTATTTCTTGAAAGCATTGAAAACGACTTCAATTTTCTTTTATCATGTTGACTAAATAAAGAAATAGATTATTTCAATATAATAAGTCTCATATTTTAACTTCTTTTAATAATTGTGTTATCTAAATATAATTGGGCTGGGAGTTCTTGAGTTTAAAGTTTAAGTCCCTAAATGATAAAAATCATCATTTAAAAACAAATCCAATGTAATAACCTTTTGTTTTACAAAAATATGTTATATATGATTAAAATTCTCGGATTTTTTTTTATTTTATATTATTACTATTTTTATTTATTTGTATTCTAGATCATTGATAAACCAGGGAATCAAAACTGTGTCGGATGTATGCCACGAGTATATTTAAACCATGGTTTAAATCTACGTAGTAATTCTAAGTGCTTTAACAATTAGATGATTTGTCAATTGGACATTTTGTTTATAATGATTATCCCTTCTTTGTGGGTTCACACAACTCAATAATAACCATAACCAATAGCATAACATTAGTATCTCTAGTTGTATCATATGTTCGATAGATATATTTTGATAAAATCAAAATTATAGGAGCCTATATTTTTTGATTGGTAATAACAAAGTGTGTAACAAATCTGTAATTAACTCCCTCACAACATCCGATAATCACTCACCCTCCAAATCCTCCTCTCCATCCAACTCCACCATGCCTATTACCTTTCCACTAAACATTACCTCGGCGTTTCAAATTAGCTATAGCAATGGGTATGCCGCCCAACCACAACCACCACTCTAATGGCACCCTCCTCTGCGGCCGCCCAACCCCGCCACCATTCTAACCTCCCAACCGTCCACTCCGCCTTCTCCTGGCTCTTTCTTTCCTTACTCTTCTTCTACATCATATATTATTCCTCCATCCTCTTTGAGCATGCCCCTACCTTCACAACCACCACAAAAACATCCACAAACTGCCAAGATTCGGGTTACATCCAAAACAACACCACCCCAACACTTCGGTTTGACACCGAGCTCAAACACATTGCATTCGGCATTGCAGCCTCCTCCCGACTATGGCAGACCAGGAAGGAATACCTCAAGCTATGGTGGCGACGTGGAGAGACACGAGGCGCGGTTTGGTTAGATAAGCAAGTTAGAACCACAAAAGATGAAAACTTACCAGACATCCACCTCTCTAAGGACACATCAAAGTTTCCGTACACAAACCCGAATGGTGATCACTCTGCTATCCGGATATCAAGAGTGGTATCCGAAACGCTGCAGCTGGGGCTGGAAGATGTGCGATGGTTTGTTATGGGTGATGATGACACTGTGTTTATTGTGGAGAATTTAGTGAGGGTTTTGTCTAAATATGATCATAATCAATTTTATTATATTGGGACGACGTCAGAGAGTCATTTTCAGAACATGATGTTTTCCTATGGGATGGCATTTGGTGGCGGTGGGTTTGCGATTAGTTACTCGTTGGCGGTGGAGTTGGAGAAGATGCAGGACCGGTGTCTTCGAAGATATCCCGGTTATTATGGGAGTGATGATAGAATGCATGCTTGTATGTCTGAACTTAATGTACCCCTCACCAAAGAACTAGGGTTTCATCAGGTTAGTTTTGCAAATTCACAAATTCGTATATGAAAAACCGGTCCGATCAATGAGCCGATAAGGTGGCCAGTTCAATGACCGATCAAGTTATGAAACCATTGTAGAAAGTACTAATTATAAATGTGACGATTCGAGTTTATTGATTCTGTTTAACTTAATGTGCAGTATGATGTGCATGGAAGTCTATTGGGTCTATTAGCAGCTCATCCAGTAACTCCATTAGTTTCACTCCACCATCTAGATGTAGTTGACCCGATATTCCCCAGGATGCCTAGAGCACAAGGCATCAAACATTTGCTAGAATCAGCAAAGTACGATTCCGCAAGTATCATACAACAGTCCATCTGCTATGACAAGAAAAGAGAATGGTCCATTTTGGTGTCATGGGGTTTTGCAATCCAAATTGTTCGGGGAATTCTGTCTCCACGAGAGCTAGAGACGCCTACTCGCACATTCCTCAACTGGTACAAAAGACTCGATTACACGGCATACGCATTCAATACTAGGCCTGTTACAAGGAACCCATGCCAGAAGCCTTTTGTTTATTACATGAGTACAACTAGGTATGATAAAGCTAGGGGTAAGATTATTGGGATATATACTCTTCATAGAGAACGCTACCCTTATTGCAAATGGGAGATGGAATCCCCTGACACGATTGATACAATTGTGGTCTTAAAGAAGGAAGACAGTACTCGGTGGGAAAAGGTGCGTACCCTTTTTCGAACTATTCGAGATTGACTTGCTAAACTTGGTTTGTAAAATGTAAAAGAGCATGTAAAGGTTTTATGTGAATGTACACTATTAAACAAAGGAGTATTACTGATAGATTCCATGGCTCGGTAAATCAGTACTAGAAAACTGGACATTTACGACAGCTTTTTTCAGTCACATTATAAGGCCATTCGCGTTTCTTTTGTGACCGAAAAGGCAGTCACAAAAACCTCATGGGGTAATTTTTTTTTGCAAACTGTGTTAGCAACCGCTGATATTGTGACCGGATATATATTGTCAGAAATGTTGCGTCTGGTGTTGCGATTGTCAATTTTTTTCAGTCGCAAATAGTCGATATACACCTTCACCGATAGGTTACTAACCCAATATGTCGTCAGTGATACTCCTTTGTTTTGTAGTATGATGTATGAACACGAGGTTTATGAGTCTTAACATACAGTTCCATGCTATTAGATGCATTCATCCTCTAATAAAGTGTTTTTTCCATATTGCAGGCACCAAGAAAGGACTGTTGCAGGGTCTTGCCTGCTAATAGCAAAGGAGTTCTATACTTGTGGGTTGGAAACTGTCAAACAAATGAGGTTATTGAGGTGTAGACTACTACTAGAAGAGTACCCTAGTTTCTCATAGATGTATTGCTCCATCATCATGTACTTATGCCATGGGACTAAAGAACAGAGCCTGCTGAATTAAGGATTAGAAGATTCAAATGTTTTCCCAGCATCCAAATAGTTTATCGACGAACTTCGAAAAAAAATGGTAATCAGTGTAGCAAAATGTCAACAATTTTCTTGTTTTCTCCTTCACTAGTTTCCTTTTGGTATACATAGTTTGTGTAAATGCTAGATCAAACTTTGTATTGTATCTAGGATTGCAAATTTAATCGCAGTGATCATATCCATAACAATGCTATGAGATCGAGTATTCTCTGAGTAATCGCTATAAGGTATGGCGCCGATTCGAGTTTTATTAACTCCGCCTAATTACTAGGAATTAATCAGATATGTTCAACCTTAGCCAGAATCAGATCTAGTGGGCAACTTAAGCCGATTTTGACTTAAAAAAATAAGATATAATTCGTATTTCTTTAATATTGAAGAACGGATATCATTTTTTTAATTAATAATTAGCAGTTTCTAGAATATTTTAGTATTTAAAAATGTATCTCTCTTATTTATATTGATATTCATCTATTTTGTTATAATTATAGTAAACTTATGATATTTAACATATATATAGCATCCAAAAATTAATTTTCTTTGTGTTTACCATGTCCGAGTACTATTCGAGTATTCTCCGAGTAAACTATACTGCTATGTACTTTCTCTTGTTGTCCACACACTTGTTTTTGTTTATGTCTAAGTACTCTTGTTCCTTTTATGTAAGATAATACAAGTGTACGTTATGTTTCTTAACTTACCAGTTTGGGAAAAAGAAACTGATTGTCTAATGATATACCAACGTTTCTTTAATATCCCGAATGCCCATTCGATGTCCTTTTTGCGGACTCATGTTTATTCTTGAAATATCTACGTTTATCGTCATTCGGGCATGTAAAACTAAGAACAAACGTGGCTCACTCCGAATAAATACCGTCACCTAGATAATATTTGTATTCGTAGTTGACATCATTTGTAGAAAATGAGGTGTCGGGTGCAACTCCGTCTATGATGTGGTCAAAAATAGGAAACGAATGTATCATAGCTATATCATTGTTTGCGCCGAGCATCCCAAAAAAGGCATGTCATATCTAAAGATCCAATGATGTGACGATCTCAAGAATAAGTGTTGAGCCATCATCATCACCCCAATGATGTTGACTTTGCCAAGCAACTAGGCAGGCTTCCCAAGGCCAGTGTGTGCAATCGAGGCTACCAAGCATCCCGGAAAAATTGTGTCTTTATTTGATGAACCTCATATATTTTTTATATGTTACTATAAGTCGGCCTCCTCAAATATTTTTCCCCTTAAGTTCGATAATACATAATTATAATAATTTTAACAAAATTTATAAAATTAATACTAAAAATAATAAGGTATAGAAATAAATAATTAAAATGATAACAATACTCACATTCGCATAACGTGTGGAGGTTATCACGACTCACTGTTTTCGACATCTGTAAATACTCTTCCATGGTGTCGTTCGTAGTGATGAATGCTAGTTGACGAATTGTCGCCGTACATTTTTGCATAGGAGAAAATCCTAGTTTACCTCTTGCGTCCTCCATTTGTTGGAAAAATGCATAAAGGCGTTCTAAATCAACAACATTTCGTAAAATTAGTTGGCAACTCATTCGAAAACGGCGCCGAAATCTTTCCAAATAGAAAATCGGGTCTGGTGAAAAATAATCTCTTATCAACCGGTCATGAGCACCTACACGATCCCGTTGAAGATGAGGTTGCTTTGTTCGTGGTTGTGATCTTTCGCAATGCTCGAATAAGAGTTGAGAAGCCTCTCGAATCACACTAAATATCGCTTCATCCTCTGAATACGACAATGAAATAACGCCGGGCTCACGGTAATAGTCGGGTGTCGAATATGAGTCGGAATCTATAATTTTAGAAAAAAAATATATAAATTTAAAGAGGTGAATAAGATGTTTGTAGAATTGGAGTGAATAATGGATATATATATATATATATATATATGATTGATTTATTTTGAGAACCACTTTGAGTTTTAAGAACTTGAAAGAACTCAACGTAACAATTTTTTTTGTGAAATTTTTTTACACACCGAATCGACTTTTTACACATGTGTAACTAACATTTAAACCTGTGTAAAAAAACTACAGTATTTTTTTACACACCGAATCGACTTTTTACACATGTGTAACTAACATTTAAACCTGTGTAATCTTCAAAAATCTTTATTCTATTTCCTGATTAATTTTTTAATTACATTTAAACTCATCAAGTTCTCAAAATATCATTCACTACGTGAAAATCGCCTTTTAGCCACACATGTGGTCTCTGCGATTTGCCACACTTCGGCTTAAATGTGTGGCTAAAAGGTCTTTGACCACGTTTGAAAACCTTCCAGACTAGTTTTGGCCACACATGTTTTTCTTCATGTGACCATTCTATACCTACTTAGGTACTTTTCGCCACACTTTGAAAAAAAACCGTGACATAAGCTTGCCACATTATAAATTTGTGTGGCGAAATGTGACCTACAGTCATAGTTTGTTTGATCTTTGATACATGTGACTAAAAACACATGTATAGCCACACTCTAAGGGAAAACTGTGACATTTAACTTGCCACATGTTTTAATAGTGTGGCCAAATGTGACGAACGACTACTGTATTGATAAGAGATGTGTCTAAAAAGTAAAAGATATAGCCACTTATATTATGTTGTGTGACCTAATGTCACATTTGTTAGCCACATTTTTAATAATGTGGCGAAATATGACGAACAACCATTGTATTTATTAGTAATGTGGCTAAAACGCTTAAAATATATGGCTACTTATACCAGGTTGTATGACCAAAGAGTAGGTTAGTTTTATTTTTCCTAAGTTTTTTATTGTCACAGATACACTTATTATGTGTGGCTATAAGTGATAAATTGTCACACTTAAATATTTTTAAGTGTGTCCAAATGTAATTAATGGCCACTTATACGAGTTTGTGTGACCAAAGAGTAGTTTAGTTTTATTTTTCCTAAGTGTTTTATTGTCACGGGTACACTTATTTTGTGTGGCTATAAGTGATAAATGGTCACACTTAAATATTTTTAAGTGTGTCCAAACGTAATTAATGGCCACACTTTGATTTGACGAGTGGCTAGGTCATCATTGTCTTTCCAGTTTCTTGTGCCGCCAAATTCAAATTGTCAGGGAGATGTACCGGTTTCCGATGATGGTGTTTAAATACCACTCATGGTTTTCGATTTCCCCTACATCGCCTCCAATATTCCAGCAAATCACAATCAACCCATCGCCTTCTTCACCATCTTCTTAACGGTTTCCGAAAATATTATATGGCGCCGGCAAATTGGATTGTACGAGAATAGGGTGAGGCTCCACCCATCTACTACGACCCCACCTTCTTCACCATTGTTTTCCACTTTTCTTCCGGCGATGTCCGGAAGAATCAAAGGGTGAGGTATGTTGACTATGTCAACCCTCTAACCTTCCGGTACCAACAACTTAACCGGATGACTAGGTTTCTTGGGTACACCACTGCTGATTATTTCAGCATTGTGATGGAAGCCCGGGGATTCGAGGTCACCTGGATCAGGTTGAAAGGAATCGATCAAGGCTGTGTCCGCTTATGGGACATTCTGTACTGAGGTGCACCTTCACCTGCAAAGGCTAAAGGACTCCACCTACACCTCGGACGGCATGTGGGAGAGGATCATGCCCTTTCGGACTCCAGAAGAGATGATAGATTCCGATATGGAATCTGATGGTAGGACTTTGTTTTTATAATTAGTAAATAGTTTTTTTATATTAATATATATTGTTTTTTTTAACAGTGACTTTCATGATGGTTGAATATTCAGCCACAACTCTCGGAGAGAGCCCCAACCGCCCCACTCGGGCCAAGACTATGTTGTCTTAACCGGGCCCACGCTCGGCATCCGAGTTTGGCTAGGCGTTCCACGAGAAAATTTCGAGCCCCCTGCCACTTGACAGGAGTTGTCCGCCCACAAGAGCAAGCTCTCTGGGAAGGGACACTCTAACAGAAAACTCGAATCGCCATCAAGATTCGAACTTGAGAGGCCAACCGGCTTCAAGCTCTTACCCATCATTTGGCTGGCCACTTGAGCTAGCCCAAGTGGTTTATTAATATATATTGTAATGCATGTAAATTAATTAATTATTAATATATTTTGGTTATCCTATAATTAATTGTGTTGATGATGTTGCATGCATGTATTTTATATCAGTTATCGAGCTCGAGCCGGCTCGCGAGCCTAAACGAGCCTGTTATTTAATAGAACTAATTATTAATATTAATATTGATGTAGATTCAGAACTGGAATCTGATGTTGGGTGTTAGTTTTTTTTTTATAATGTAATGTAAATTAAGTAGTATATTTTTGGTTATTATGCATTATACTTGATGTTTGAGTGTGTGTAATAGATATAATAATAGTATTAAAACAAAAACAACCAATATTTCTAGTAAGAGTTTTTAAAGCGTACTAGATATAGTTTTTTTTTATTTAATTAACTTTAATGTAGGCTATCATTACATAAATATATTTCAAAGACTTTTGAAAGGTAGTAGGCATAAATGTAATTAATTTCCAACATAAATAGATTTTCAAGATTTTTGACAGGTAGTAGGCATAAATGTAATTAATTTCCAAAATTAATTAGCCTGCGAGCGTTTCCAAAGCGTGTGGATACCATTTTGACAGGTAGTATGTAATTACTCAACAACCAACTATTTTGACTTTAATGACTACAATAAAACTTCTGACTGAAATTTATTACGCTTATATATATGTTATGTGAATTCCAAACTTGGCCAAGCAGAAAACATCTAAGGTTTCCACAGATCTTAAACTTCCCAAAGATCTTAAATTTTGATAAAATCCCTTCCAAAACTCGATGCCATCACCATATCTTAAATTAGGTTACTGGTGATGGCATTGAGTTTGGAAGGGTTTTTTCAAAACTGAATTTTATTTGTTCAAAGGCTTCTTCAAAGTCTAAGACCCACAGATGCTTTGGTCAAAGATCTGAGTATGGAGGGTACAAATTTGGTATGCAGGTTAGTGAAAAGAAGGGCATAATGGTCTTTTTTTTTTATAAAATAAGTTGATAATGTTTTGCAGGAAACCAGCTGTTGAAAAGTATGTTGAAACATAACCAAATAGAGGTTGTGCAAGAAACAAAACCATCATACGAGAAATGATGACTATCACCGATGGCCGGTTTGGGCGGTTTCACGGTTTCCAACCGAACCATGAACACCCTAGACAACATGATGCATTTTTGGGCTTTCTTTGTATTATGGTTTCGTTCTTAATAATTTCTTGGTAAAAAACCGTGAATGACTTTTATTAATGTAACTTTGATATAGCACGAGTCAGTTATGAGTGTAATGACTTTATTGAATCGTTTATTTTCTGCTGCTCAAATTGTAGCTATGACACACTACAAGTCAATTGTGACTTTTATCGATGTAACATGATGTATGTTTGAACTTGACACCAGTTGACCAAAATAGCCAGAAGATGAAATGAATTCAACAAACCGGCCTATATAAGTAGTAATAGTATTAAAAACAACCAATATTTATTTAGTTTGAATTAATAAGTACAAAGTAAAGAATGATGATATCATGTATCACAACTAAATTTAAACATTATTGATATCTAACTAGGCAAACGGATACAACTGCTGGGTCGACAACCCCGACATCGGTGTCAATCGCCATAAAATGTGTGCTAAAACCCTCATGTATTGTAACCAGCAGTTCTTTGCAGGGTTCAATCTCCATTACGAATAGTTGTAGGCTTTTTCTTGGGCCTCCAGTAACCATCCGGGGACTCATTACGAATCAGTTGATTTGGTTGTACAAGTGGCAATGTATTACCCTCATGAGGGAAAGTTACCGTACTAAATTCCTCATCAACCTCGTCATACGAATGCCTATAATTCTTGGGTAGAGTCATAGGACAACATGCTTTTTTCTATCCAGCTGATCTTGAACATAAATCACCTGGCGTGCTTGCGAGGCCAATATTAACGGATCATTCTTGTGGCCAAATTTGTTTAGGTCAACCAACATGTAACCAAGAATATCATGTTTGACATGTTTACGGTCAACCCATCGGCACATGAAGACCGGAATTCTTTTAGTATGATAATCTAGGACCCATATCTCTTGAAAAACCCCAAAATAAAGGTTTTTCCCATAGGTCACCACGTCTTTTTTGATGTGCATGTCATCTGCCTCTACACCAACCTCGCTGTTCTGGTAAACTCTACCATCATGAGATTTTGTACGAAATGCAAAACCATTGATGTCGTATGAGTCGTACTTGTATACGTTGCGGTGTGCTCCGTGTGCAATCCACTTTAAGGTTTCCGATATAGAACCTGGGGAGCCCGCTAGCTCTCTTTCAACCTGAATTTCATTACAAGGATTAGATTCTTCGCCTACATTGCAGAAACTATAAAAGATTTTTAAAAATTATAGAAGACTTAATAAATTGATCTACCTTGTCGCGTAACCATTCACCAAACTTTAAAGTATGCTCCTTCTCCAGCAATGCTTGTCGTTTACCAGGCATTTGGTTTTTCAAAGAGGTCTTGTGTTGTCTGCAAGTAGGAGTATAATATATTGTGAATTAATATAATTTAGAGTATATATGTTAGTAATACTTACTCGATATACGGCGCTATTTCAGGTGTATTCTGCAGCACATAGAAATGTGCTCTCTTGAAGAGATCAGGAGAAACTTCAACTGATTTAGCGCCTGTGACAGGAATTGTCTCCCCATTATCATCATGCTTATCATGTGGAATACCAACAGTTTCTTGATGTTTTTTTGGTATTCGCTAAGAAACTCGATTGTTTCTTCCGCAATGTTCTCCTCAGCAATGCACCATTCTGGATTAGTTTTGTTTCGCACATGCCCTTTGATAACCTTCATACACCTTTCAAAGGGATACATCCAACGAAAGCATGGTGGCCCACATAATTTTATCTCTCTGACAAGGTGCACTGTTAAGTGAACCATGACATCAAAAAATGATGGAGGAACGTACTTCTCCAGCAGGCACAATGTAACTATTTGCTCTTCCTGCATCTTATCAAGCTCTTCTACAATGATTTCTTTGCTACAGTTTGACTTGAAAAAAACAAAAACAAAGCCTGATTATAGCATTTCTCATTGGTTCTTGCATGATGGACCGTATTGAAAGGGGCAGAAACTGTTGCATAAGTATGTGATAATCATGTGATTTAAGGCCTTGTAGCTTCCTTTCTTTAAGATTCACCAAACTAGAGAAGTTAGAATAATACCCTAGTGGAGCCTTCAGTTTATACAATGTTTCAAGAAACATGTCTTTTTCTTGTGCTGATAATGTGAAGCATGCTGCAGGCCGTTCTGTATTGTTGCCTTTTGCTTTCGTTTGCAACTCCTTTTTAATCCATAAAAACTCCAAATCCTTTCTAGCTGCCAATCCATCTTTTGTCCTACCAGGAATGTTCAGCAACGTCCCGACAATACTTTCTGCCACATTCTTTTAAACATGCATCAAATCAATACAATGTTGGACAGGTAAATACTTCCAATAGCTGAGCCGTTGGTACCATATTTTGAACTTCTTCCAATATGGATGCGGCTTTGTGTCTTCCCTTTTTCTCTTACTCCTACTTAGAGATTCTGATCCCTTTCCCCATTCATTCTTAATGTTTTTGACCTCGTCGTATATATCTTCCTCTATCATAGGCTCTTTAGCGGTTCTCATCTCTTCTTTTCCGTTGAACGTATTTGTTTGTTTTCTGAAAGGGTGGTCATGTGATAAATACCTTCTGTGGGCAGCATAACTCTATTTCTTTATGTGATAAAGTCGAACACACTGAGTGTCGCCCCGACACACTACACATCCTTTGAATCCACTGTAAGGGTAACCACATAGTGTACCAAGAGCAAGGTAACCATTAATCGTCCATAACACAACTGCACGTAAAGTTAACATTTCTTGTTTATATGCATCATATGTTGGCTCCCCGACCTCAAATAAAGATGCTAGATCGTCAATTAAAGGCTGTAAAAACACATCAATATTGTTTCCTGGCACTCCGGATATTAATAAGGAAAGCATGATGAACTTTCTTTTTATACACATCCAAGGTGGAAGGTTGTAAATGACTGCTAAAACATGTCAAACACTGTGGTTTCTGTTGCCTCTATGTACGTCAACCCCATCAGTGCAAATCCCTAGACGAAGATTTCTTGGATCGCTTCCGATGGTATCGGAGTACCTGTCATCTCTGGCTTTCCATGCTGGTGAATCTGATGGGTGGCGTAAAACACCGGGTTTATTGGTACTCGTGGCATGCCATGTTAAATTCTCTGTTGTGGACTTTGATTGAAAGAGGTGCTTGAATCGTAGAATAATGGGAAAGTACCACAGTACCTTAGCGGGCGTGTTTATGTAAGTTTTGTTAGTCTTCTCATCCACCTTCCACCGTGATTTGTTACAAACTGGACATGCTTCCAAATCCTTGTAATCCCTATAGTAAATAATGCAGTCATTGATACACACATGTATCTTTTCGTATCCTGAGCCCATTGCCTTCATCATCCTTTTGCCCTCATACAAATTATTTACCATTTGGTTATCTGCAGGTAGCATCATTTTCAACAATTTCAGAAGTTCATCAACGAACTTATGAGATACCTCGTGCTTGCTCTTCAAGTTGAGTAGTTGTACTAATGCAGACAACTTGGTGAAGTCAAGATATCCTTTATACAGGGGCTTCTCAGCGTCAACAAGTAGTTGTAGAAGCTGTTGATACTTCTTGTCGCCTATGAAATTGTCTTGTGTAGCATTTACCATTTCTACAGTTTCACAGGCATCTGTTGGAATGTTGGTGTCAATAAGCCCAGTATTATTATCATAATTAGTTGGAATGCAGGTGCATGCAAACCCAATATTATTAACATTAGTTGGAATGTTGGTATCGGCTTCTCCATGTTTTATCCAAGTAGTATAATTCTTATCAATTCCAAACCTGTACAAGTCATGTTCTACATCGTCTAAACTAAGAGATACGTGGTTCACACACCGAACACATCGACATGAAATAGAAATTGGTGGTGATGTCTCCTTGCAATTACGAACTGCAAAATCTAGAAATGCCTTAACACCATCTTTATATGATTTACTGCACCTGTCGCCTACTGACATCCAAGACCTATCCATCTTCCAATAATTTTTTTATTAACTGTGTCATCAACGATATATATATATATATACACACACACACACACACTAATTAACGTAAATAAATGTAACTACATTTTATTATGTATGACACTAAAAGTAAAAATATCTGGTACTCACCTGAGATTAATGAAGCTGTTTGGTAGGATTGAGATTGATGAAAGTTCAATAAATACACTAGCAGATCATTTATTAGGGTTTGGTGAGATTGTGAGATTTTATTTGGTCAATAATTGATTTGGGAGACTTCCATAAGAAGATAACTCGATTAATTGGCGGGTAAAAATGAAAAATTTAAACATCGATATTTCGTTATATAAATATTAAAAGAGGTTCTATTATGTTCTCAGGGTGTAGCTCAAACGATTGAGGCGCTTGTGATTAAACATAGATTGCAAATGTCGCGGGTTCGAAACTCGGGAGGAACATATTTTTATTAATTTTTTATAGTAACCTCTTTTTAATGAAATGAATACACTGTGTACGGTCAAACATCTCATTTTGAAAACTCTCAAACTAAACTACTCATTAAAAGGCCTTTAAATCCATTTAGAAACATAAAAATACATCATAATAGCTGGTCTAAAATCATAACAAAGTTTCTTAGCTTTTACTCAGATTATAAAACTAATTAAAAGCCCTAAAAACAACAAGAAGCAAATAAAATACAATATCTTCACTTTTTTTTCTGATTCAATCCGTGAAGCTACACTCCTTGCAAGTTGATCCTCTAATGACTTATTTGCCCTTATCAAGATAGGAATTATGTCTGTACATCTTGTGCACACATAAGAGCTTGTGGACGAAACACAATCAGACCATATAAAGAAATCACATTTTTTGCCCGAAGTTAAAAAAATATAGAGTTTAGGGTCAACAATCAACATAAAGACGGGATGAATTCCAACTTTATTTGCAATTTCACTAACCTGAGATGCACAATTGTAGAACCTCCGAACTGGATTTTTGGTGGTCCTTGATGTTCTTAGAATGGCTTCTTGACCACAAAAACAATAAACCTGAGATCGATTGCTTCTGTTACCGGATATTGTGGTCCGCGATGAGATTTCTTCCATGGATGTTGTGGTTTTTTAAGTGTTTTATTTTAGTGTTTATGGGGGGTGAAAAAGGAGTTTTTATTGAAAACAAAACTAGATATATATGTATATATATAGGAGGGTTTAGAAAGGAGTTGTTGTATATAAGCATGTTACAAGCGTAATAGACTTTGATTTTTGTTTCCAATTAATCAAAAAATATCAATTAATCAATAACTGATTTTGTACATAAGCGTGTTACTAGCGTATTAGAATATTTATATATGTTTTTGCACATAAGCGTGTTAGAAGCGTAATAGACTCGTTTGAACAAAAATATAACATATTTTAACCTAATCGTTTACAAAGTGTTTTTTGTTTTATTTTTAGATTTAACAAAGTGTTGTTTCCGATTTAATAAGCGTATCACAAGTGTTTTTAACAAAGTGTTTTTTTTGTTTTTACGATTTGTTTTAAGATACTCCATAATTACAATTCTTTAAAAGTTTTCATACAAAAGGCACCATTACAATACATCCCATGAAACAAAAGAAGAGAGAAACAAAAGAAAAGTGAATAACAAAATAGATGTTACAAGAAACTATAAAAGTAAAGCATTTAAAAACTAACCAACCAAAATTCAAAACAATAAACTAAAATATGTATCAATACAACCATCTAAACATGAAAATAACAAATGTTCCAAAAATCACAAATTTCACCAAATCATAAATATTTCCCAAAGTAACCAAATCGCAAATGTCCAAAAATCAACAAACACAACGCGCATTCTTGCACTAATCAACTTTTGAAACTAACAAAGTACCTTCATTGATGTCATATTCAAATCTGCACTTATCACCAATCTGTAATTCATTTTCCTCCTTGAAAATTTTCCATTTTGGTAAATAATATATGAATTTCAGTTCCAACACCTCACAATTTCATTTTTTTACGACCTTCGGGATTGACCAAAGTGATTAGCATTCCATCATAGACATCAATCTTGGTAGCAATGTGACACGGAAGACGTTGTGAAAAGCAAATTTCAAATATATTATAAAGTTAAAATGATATTGTTAAAATTTAAAACGAATATACTTGTAAATAAAAAAGAAATTTAAAAATTCAATTTACCAATTTCTTGGTGACGTTCATGTGGAAGACGATTTTAGAGTCATCATTTTGCTCATCAAGATGAATTGGGTTTTGGGAGAAACTACCTTGATTACTTAATTGATAGTTGAGAAACATCTTATTTGGACCAGGAAGGATAAATTCTATGCCATCTTCATGAAAGACATTAATATGAAATGTAATATCTGATATGATTTCAAACACAACAAACGAACCACCTTTCAAGTTGGGTTGTTTAAAAACCTCAATCCATCCATCCTCTAGCCTACAACTCATTCCATCCCAAAGACATGAAACTTTAAACATATATCTATCTGGAGCAATAAGCTCAAAAAACAAATTCATGTAATTTTTACCAAATTCTTGAATCACGTACCACTCAGGGAAATCCTGTTAAACATGTTAATTAATAGACATTTGAATTTGGAAACAATCATTAAAAACAGAAATTAAAACTTACCAAGTAATGGACGTGTCGGTTTCTGACTGGAATATATAACATAGTACCAGATTGATTATTTACGTATCTTTTGAAAGTAAAGATATTCAACATAGATGTTGACTTAAGCTCAAAAACAGCATATGTTCCAGCTTCTATACAACATTCTCTGATTAATTCAGTCCAACCGGTTCCAAAATAAAAGTCATCAAGTACTTTGATTATAACTACAGAAAATGTTCTACCACTTTGATCATAAATCAAACAACAGCCGGTATTCGATTTCATGTCAGCAAACATTGGTTGAACAGCTTTAGGAATGAGTTATAAGTAACACAAAAAATGTTATTAGAATGTATATGTTGCAAAACTGTAAAATGTTTCATAAAAAAATTTGTTGATAACATTAACATACCATCCTACTCATGGAATCGTTGTTGATATCTACCAGGAACTTAACTCCATTATTGAGACGTGACATTTTTATGTCAGACGAGTCTGTATGTTCAGAACAAATTAGCCAGGATAAGCGATGTCTACGAATATCATTGACTACATAAATCACAGTAAATACGAATTACATTAAATTCTTACCAGAAAGCGAAGTTAGAACTCGATTTAGGGTTATGAAGTTAGGAAAGGGGTTTTATCAATGGTTTGAAATTGTAAGATTGAGATTGGTTTGAATTTTTATTTTATTTTTCTATTTTTTTTACACATTTAATTATATATATATATATATATTGGTTTTTGTTTTATAACTTATTATATTTAACTTTTAAAAAAAATATAAAAACATAGTCTTACTTAGTTTTTTTATAAACATTCCGGTATAAATTTCGTTAAAAATTGAGTTCGTTTAAAAAATAGTATTTTTTAAATAAAATTAAAATTTTATCCATTATTGAACTATCTTATCTTAACCATTAGTAAGATTTTTTGGATAAGATTTACAACTTCGTAATAGAGAAGCTCATAACATTCTAGTGTTATCATTATCATAATGAATAAGTATGTAGTTTTGTATCATTATCATCTTCTAGGTTATCATCATCACCGTATGTGTTATGATGATGATCAACATCATAAAGTTTTCATCATTATCATGTGTTATAGTGGTTATCATCATCATAATCATCGATCACCATCACCATGAAACGACATCATCATCAGACGTGTGGGTAATCAACGTGGTCATTGTATAGGCTATATCGTAGCCGGCGTCGATCATACGGGTAACTTATATCTCGTTATCAGTGTCATCATCATCGTCAACAACATCATCAACGCCAACATATATATGACCTATTGCCATGTACGGGATGTAGTCAGCATCGTATGGGTTATCGTAAACAGAACGCCCAATATTAGCGTTCACTGTCGGCACCATCTTATGAATTGTTTTCGTCATCAAACGACATCATCAGTCGTACATGCTACCATCAGTATGACCATTGTATACGTTATCATGATCATCGTTGATCATACGGGTTACATGTCATTAAACATCGGTGTCACCATCATCATCAACATATATATATGTGTGTGTGTGTGTGTGCGTCTGTGTGGCGTATTGTCATATAGGTACCTATAATTGATCATCATCATATATATGTGTGATCATCATCATAGACGTCATGATAATCGTACGAGCTATAGTCGTCATCGTATGGGTTAGCGTAAGCAAACCGTACCATATAGGTTAGCATCATCATTATGATAATCACCACCAACCCAGGTCATCATATCCATGTATTCATGTGGGTATCATTATATTAGCATCGTCGTCGTCATAATTGGGCCAATCATCATGGTCATCACATGGGATAGCACCGTCATCGTCTCATGGATTACATATCCTCAATCATACTTAAGGGTGTTCAAAATTTGATTCGAATTCGAAACATTCGAAATTCGACTCAATTCGAATTCGATTCGATTTGTATTCGAGTACAGTAATCGAATACAAATCGAATACGAATTCATGATTCAAATTTGAGTTTCAAATATGAATAGAATCGAATTTCGAATATGGCATGTAATACGAATACGAATACGAATAGAATGATCCAACTTTTAAACGAATACGAATCGAATATGAATACCAGCAAAAAAATAAATTATTCGATTCGATTAACTTGAAAATTAGTTATTCGATTCGATGGACACCCCTAATTATACTACACACCACCTACTGCCACCATCCACCGCCCACATTCGCCACAACCACTGGAACCAACCATAACGACCTCCAGCACCAACCACAAACCACCCACCACACCTCCGCCACCACCACCACCCACCACACCTCCGCCACCACCACCACCGACCTCCGCCACCACACCCACCACCCACCACCACCACCCACCACCACACATCCGCCACCACGAACCACCACACCTCTGCCACCGTCCACCACCATCATGACCACCTGAACCCACCACCACCCACTAATATTATATATTTTTTATACTGTACAATAATCCCTAACCGTATGATTAAAATTTAAAAGCACACGCCTCAGCTTCTTTTAAAAGGGTCAAACAATTACCCCCTAACGGCGATAATTATTCCCAAAACAATTGTGAAGCACATCCTCGTAAGTCAATATTCCTTAAAACCGTCGACGATTCGTTTCTACTGTGAAGCACAAGGTCGAAGCACAAGCATCAGTAATTGTGAAGCACAAGCAGAAACATAACCACAAGCATAAGGAGAAAATGAAGAACCTTAACTCATCTACTTCTGGAACGGAACCAAGAACGAAGCACAAGCACGATAGGTCTCAGAATACAGATGGAACATGTATTAAATTATGATTTTTTTAGCGTTTTAGGTTTAATTATTCTTAAAATCTAACCACTGTGAATTTAAGCATCAGTAATTGAGTTTTGCAAAGCATTTGTTTAAATCATCTTATGTAAAGCTACCATCATGTATTAAAGAGTTTTTTAAGCGTGTTGTTGTAATACATATCTTTGTTTTTTTTAAATCTATGTGTAATATTAAAGCATGTTATAAGCGTATGCTAAGCGTGTTATGGCTTTGGTATGAGAATTATCAATGTGATGTTTGATAAGCATTTTCTGTTTACTTGTGATTCGTGTTGTTATCCCCTACCCCCATATTTTATTGTATGTATGTGATTTGGTTGTCGAAAAAACCAAGACTGATAAAGGTAAGCATCTGAACGAGAAGAGAGATGAAAATACAGATAAAAGGAAGACTAAAATGTAACCGCTGTGAATTTAAGCATCAGTAATTGAGTTTTGCAAAGCATTTGTTTAAATCATCTTATGTAAAGCTACCATCATGTATTAAAGTGTTTTTAAGCGTGTTGTTGTAATACATATCTTTGTTTTTTTTTAAAATCTATGTGTAATATTAAAGCATGTTATAAGCGTATGCTAAGCGTGTTATATCTTTGGTATGAGAATTATCAATGTGATGTTTGATAAGCATTTACTGTTTACTTGTGATTCGTGTTGTTATCCCCTACCCTCATATTTTACTGTATGTATGTGATTCAGTTGTCGAAAAAAACAAGACTGATAAAGGTAAGCATCTGAACGAGAAGAGAGTTGAAAATACAGATAAAAGGAAGACTAAAAAAGTTGCTCCGGTGGTGAAAAAGGTGAAAACAAAACATGTTGTGGAAGCAAACTCTGATTCAGACCTTGACACAAAAATCGACAGGTTGTTGTCAAAGCGGAAAGAGGTGGAACACAGCACCTCTGACTCGAACTTTCAGCGTCTGAAAAAGAAAGCCATTAAAGAAAAGAAGGCAGCAGAGAGGACAACAACAAAACCTTTTGTTGAATTTGTAGACAAAAAATTGAAGAATAGGCGTGCACCTTATAATATTGTTGATGCGGTGAAGGCAATGACCACTGCCCAAAAAACTTGTGTAGAAGAAATGGGTTTCGGGTCAATGTTAAGACTTCAAGTAACCCAAACTCCAACAACTTTGGGATATTGGTTGCTCATGAACTATAATAACCATTTAAATTAATTGAACATTGGGAGCGGTGTTATTAAGATAACACCACAAAAAGTACATGAAGTTTTGGGGATACCAATGGGTAAGATTCCTGTTTTAGACAAGAGTAGACCAAGATTGGGGGAAGATGTTACTACAGGTTTGTTCAAATAACAATTCTCGACTCCAAGAATAAGTATAAAGCATGTGTGAAAGACAAACTGGTCGTGGATCAAGGAGTTGGTGAACTGTTTAAGATTAATTTCCTTGTGTTGTTCAGCACCTGTATAGGATTTGTGACAAAATTAACAATAGTCAATCAATGATTCATCGCTGCAATTGATAAAACATCGGATATTCCAAATATGGACTGGTGCAGCTATGTTATTGAAAACTTGAAATTGACAAAGGAAGACTGGAGAGATATCAACAGTCAATACAACGGTCCGATCACCTTCCTTGTGATGCTTTACACGCATGAATACCAGAAAAAATATAGTCCATTTGGGACTCCCGTCACAACGCCTGCAGTTAACTACATAACAACTACTCTTAATAATATGGAAAAATACTTAGAGAATAATAGTCCACCCTTAGAAGAAGATGCTACTGAGGTTGCTGCTGCTGTGACGTTTAGTGTTGACGGGAAGGGGATTGATGTGGCTGCTGCTGCTCCTGCTGCTATGACCGTTAGGGCTGCCGGGAAGGGACTTGATGAGACTGCTGCTGTGACAGTTAGTGCTACCGGGAAGGGACTTGATGAGACTGTTGCTGCGGCTGCTGCTGCTACTCGCTGCTGTGACAGTTAGTGCTGCCGAGAAGGGACTTGATGAAGCTGCTGATGCGGCTGCTGCTGCTGCTACTACTGCTCATGTGACAGTTAGTGCTGTCGGGAAGGTGCTTGATGAGACTGCATATGGTGGTACATATGGTGATGCATCTGCCGGTGAGACTGGAGTTGAAGAAAACACTGCAGCTAAGGAGAAACAAGAACATGGTGAAAAACTTGTTATTTTCTTCTAAAAAGCTCTCATATCTCTTATTTCTATATGTATTTCATGTAATGCAACGTTTATTTAACAACATTATATATAATCAAAAACAGATGGTCAAAGTGCATCTGAAACAGATAATGCCGATCAAACAGCTGAACAAGATTTGGATGATTATGTAAGCGTTTATTCACCTTTAAGTTTGCAAATGCCATTGGGAACACACACCCAGGAGCTGGTTGACTATTATTTAACTCCATTACAACTGGTTGGGATAAATTGAAAATGTTTTTGAATTAACAATAACTACATTTTCTTTTTACAGTCTTGGAATAAGGCAATGGATAACAAGTTGAAGAAATTTGATAAAATTTTCTCAAATATCAACGAGTTGGTCCGTCAAGGAAAGGACAGACATCCATCAAATCACAATATCTTTGCTAGATGTTGTGAATGGGAAAACAGATTCACTAATAATGTGGTCCCTAAAACACAAGAAACTGACACCATAAAACCCTTATCACTCTTTAATTTATGTGAGAAAAAAATTATATTTTCTTTTTTCAAGTTTCTCTTTCTCATTTCAAAACTATTTTTGTTTAAGTTGAAAGATCCCAATACTTATACAGCTACAGCAATAGATTTAGATGTTGGTGTTGGTGGTCCAGTGGCTGCTCTAAAAGGTATTTGGGCTAAATTAATTATAAGTATAATTAAAACGCTCATAAAACGCTTATGCTGTTATTTTAAACTTATCACATCTGTGTGATGCAGTTGATTCAGATGTTGGTGTTGGTGGTCCAGTGGCTGCTCAAAAAGGTATATGTACTAGCTTAATTATAATCACAGTTGAACATATTACATATTTGGTTGTCGTAAAAAATGATGCAAGTCAAGAAAACAATGTCTCATGCGCAGATATTGATAAAGTTGTTAATACAGTGGTTGAGTGGGCTAAAGAGGGTATTTAATAATAAATAAAAACCAAAAGGGGTTGAAGGTATTTAATTATAGTTACAATTATTTTCAGTCAAATTTAAAATGAGTTGTTTTATGTTTAACAGTTGACACCGGATTGTCAACAAATGATAACCTCATTACACTGAAATCTACATATCTTCTGAGAGAGGTTGACGTATCCACTAGTGTCACAGAAGATGAATAAATAATTTCATAGTTAATATTTTTTTGTCTTGAAGGTATTTGGGAAGAGATCTACAAGTCCGCTCACATAGAATTATTCAAGGTGATCTTTGAAAGCTACTGTCCTGGTATTTATATAACCACCAATGCAATGGATGCATTCATTGAACTAATGAACTATGAAAAAAAGAAAAAATATGCAGCATCACCGTTCAGATTCTTTTCTTCAAGCACTGTGATGGTACAAATTAATCTACTTTCTTTGTACTATTATAAAACACTCCATAAACGCTTTAATCATCTGCATTTTAATTATTATACAGACAAGTGACCATTATGTTGAGTCAAGGGGTTACACAGACAAAGAAAGACTGGATGTGTTTTCAGACAACATCGAAAAACAAATGGCAATTTTTGGAATTCTATCACTCAAGGAGGTTGCTATAGTGCTCGTGCCAATTCTACAACACCATCATTTCTTTGTGGTTACCTTCAATCTTCAAACAGGAGTGATAAAACTACTTGATAACAGTGCAAAACAAGAAATATCAGCCAATGCAAAGTTTAAAAGCTTAGAAGACAAATCAAAAGCAATTAGAGAGAATTTTGAAGAAAGATACAGAAAGACTCCTGATATACTGGTAAACATATATACCACCCAAGAAACATAAATACCTGTTATAAAAATTGTCAAAATACTTAAATTGCTTTTTATTTTGTTTAGAGAAACGTCTGTTGCGTGTATCTTAAAACAATCAAACACCCTAGTACTCAGCAAATCCAAGTAGCAACAATCAATAGATTGAAGATGACATGGAGAACAATAAATAATGGAATAGATTGTGGTATTTTTGCTATGAGACACATGGAGAAATATGATGGGAAGAGACCATGGGGGTGTAATTTTTGCAAGGAAGACCCTAAACAACAAAAACAGCTAAAAAGGTTGAGGTCAAATTATTTATGCAAAATCCTCCTCTCAGATGTAAACCAACACAGAAATACTCTATCAAGAAAGCACTGGTATTCCATGAAAATAACAACACTGTTTTAACCGGAGAAGAGTTGATTGTTGAACTTAAGAAAAGGCAACAACAAATTTGAATTATTTCAAAACTGACTGCTATGTACTATAAGATACTTGTTAGATGCTATGATATGGACTTATGAAGATCTCTAGTCTTCTGTTACCACTTTGTAATGTTACATGTTGAATCAATGTTTTAACACAAACATAAAAAATTTATTATTACCAAAACACACATACAAACACACCATCACAAACATACAAATTTTATTATTACTAATCTCTGAGTGACATAAGAAACTTCAACTTCAATTCCATTGAGCAATTCAGTTCAAGAATTGCATTGCCCAAAAGTTTTAACTGGTCAAGTTCTCTCTGTCCTACATCAACCATAAACAAAATAGCAAGATCTCAGATAGTACTAGCGGGCATTCGAGTAAGAACTTTTGCAATGACATCCCTGGCATCCAAATTTTTGCTAGTCTTTACAAATTCTTCAGTAAGAGTTTCCCGAAAAGCTTTATATGCCTCGATTTGATCCTAAATTTTCCTCCTGAGGACATCCTCGTAGGATGTGGATGATGACGAGTAATCCATTATTAACTAAAAAAATAATTTAAAATTATGTAGGTATATGAGTTTTACAAATGTGGCGTAGGTATATATAACCAAAAGGCTCACGGGCCAAACAGTTAATATGTAAGCAAATAGTAACTCTATAATAAAAAAAATAAAAGGGTGTCCCACGCTTAATAAACACCTGACTCAAAATACTTGAAAGTATAGGAAATATTTATATAATATTATGTATATTTTAGACCACATCAAATATCCCCACACTTAAACATTTTTCGTCCCTGAAAAAGTACTTTGCAATGGAATAAGAATTCGAAACTAATCTTTAAAACATATTGGTTATCTTTTAAGCACAGATAAACACAAAAACCGCCATTGCCGATATTGTTGTCCACTTAAACTCAGCCACTAGCCTATCATGCCCCCAATTGCATTAATCGTTTTAAGTTCAAAAACTATGGCTACACCTACCCCATCTCAGACAAAGAGATCTAGAAAAACTAGAGTCAAAACAGACTGGTTTGACAAATCACCATAAGCTAAGGACTCGTTGATGGTACTCAGTAGATGCACTCGGTGAAATTTGATGGATGAATGGTCATGTGTAGGCCTTACGAGTTATTCCTAAATATTATTGAACTTTGTCCTATAAATCCCTAATATGATATTTATTGACTAAGAACTTTGAGCCCCAATAGCGATAAACTCAGAGTCACTATCCCCTTAGCAACGCGTAAACTCTCAGCCTCGTCTAGTATGTGCAACTTTGGCCTCTTTTTCTATTTTTGAGAATGTTTCTTTGGCATTTTACAATACATAACTTTCTCTTTCTTTTTCTTTTCGGACCAATTCTTGGAATACACTTTCAAAACATACCTTTTTTCCTTTTTTTTTCTTTTTTTCTGGTGCTCTTAGGCATCTTTATCCTAATATATAACTATTTTTCTAAGCTCATATAAAAAGTGGACATGGCGGTGGTGTGCTGGTTTGAGTGCATCTAAGTCTTACCATCTCAAAGTTTTTAGATCATGGTAATCCTCCATAAGCATCGAAATTTGGTTTCACCGTTTTTCAAATCATTAGATATATAAAATTTGCTAAAGAGGACTATCAAAGCTAGTTGGGCCTACTGACACATCTCAAATTTAGTGCGTTATCTTTTATTTAATCTCATATATAATAGTAGTTTTAAAAAAAACAATCTCAAATTTTTATATCATTTTCCATTATTTGAAAAAATTTTCCTTAAATATTCGGGACATTTTAATTTTGAATATTTTTTTAAAAAAAAAATTTATTATTATTTTTTTAAAAAATTTTGAATTTTTTTTAATATAAAAACGTTAGATTCTCATCCCCACACTTAAATGTCACATTGTCCTCAATGAGACAGGAAAAAGACAAAAATTAAAGCACATTTAAATATAAGTAAAGTGGAACATACTCCATTGGTAAATATGACGATATTGCCTCGCGAGTCGTGTCTCATGCCCTCCAATTCGAACGAAAGCCTCACACTCCAATACTCTTAACCAAGCTGTCACTTACGAACGAAAGCAGCAATCAATAAACAAATGACCTCCCCGCACTTGCTTCAAACCCTAAATCATCAACCATCCACAATCAATCCTTGAGCCACCTGAAAACAAAAACAGAAAACACACGGCAAGCAAAAGAAAGCAAGAAACCCAAAAAATAAAAGTAAAACTAAAAGTAAAAACCAAAACATACTACCGGGTTGCCTCCCGGTAAGCGCTAAGTTTACAGAAGAGTCTTCAGCCGGACTCGCTCCTAAAATCTCAATCAGGAGGCTTTTCTTTTATCCAACCCCGGTCTAACCCGTTTAGTTCCACCCGTCCAACAATTTTAATCAAATAACACATAGTGAAACAAAAGAGTAATACAAAACATACAAACGGGTCGGATCACCAATACTTAAACTTACCCGGACCAAACCTAATACGTGGCATATAGTGAGAAAAATGGTTATTTATGCATTTTAGTGCTTTCCTATAACTATTAATGTACCATTTTTGAACCCTCAAAACGTGTTGATCCAGCACTTCCGCTTCCTCTTCTGTGGCTTTGTCGATTTCGGTGGAGGTCCACTATCTAGTTCCTCCACAGACATTCTAACCTGCATATGATTTGGTGACTCAACTACCACCATATTCTGATCCTCCTGTGTTGCCACTTCCTCTTCCTTTTCTTCTTCTGACACGAAAACTAGGCACGGACTGGAACTCAAATAGGAGAAACAACTACCTAGGTAAGGAATCCTACTAGTCAACTCGTAAACTCTCGGAATTGGATTTATGATTAGTACCGTATTCTAAAAATATGAAATTTAAGGAATAACTAAAGTAAGCTAGATCACCTCCCGGTCTCACCAACAATACCTAAGAACCCTATATATCATGTAAAGCTCAACGGTTTAATGGTTCGGATCACCTCCCGGTCTCACCTTACCTAAATATGCTAAGGTACCCAAAGATTAAATAACCTCCCGGTCTCTCAAATCACAATATACCCTAAGGTGTAAAGGGGTATTCTATTGAATTCGGTATAATTCTGATCTGTATGAATCTAAAGGAATCTAGGGTAACTCACTCCCGTGCAATCACTACCCAAACCCGCAAAAGATCAAAACAGACGACACTTAATTACCTCCCGGTCTCTCAAGTGACATAATACAAGGAATCTCTAAACTCTCAATTACCGCTCCTATGGAATACGTTAACTATAAACCATAAACTAGTTACAAACACACAGTAAGTAACCTAATATGCATCCGTACATGAAATACGTTCACAAAGACACATATGGAACAATAAATTGATCATAAATTAATACCAAATACGCATGTGCATCACAACCAAATAAAATAAAAACTTTTCCAAAGCATCAACCAATTAATAATAATTCAAAACCAAAAGTAAAACGAGTTTAAAAAGTATTCATCCAAACCCAGGCAGTATAATAGTTTAGCCAATCATAATAATTGATGAAACAAGGATAAAATAATTATTGTGGTTCATCGTAAAAAGATATAAATATGATTGAGCTACTAGTCTGATTAAATTAATTCTCTTGTATGCTTGCTTCTTTAATTCACCTACGTGCTTGCTTCTTTAATTCATTTACTTATTTGAGGTGCGTGCTTGCTTCAAAATTCCAAAACACACCAACAGAGGGTTGCCCCCCCCCTTTGATTGGCGTCTGCCAAAAAACCCCTCCAATTCACCTTAGGTTACATCGTATTTATTAATTTGAGCAAAGTCTGTTGAACATTTTTTCACGTGGGCTTGAGACTTTAGTAGTGGGCTTCGACATTTAAAACTGGGCTGCATATGGATTTATATTAATTAATTAACATTTAAAGCAGAAGGTTCTTCATGTGCATACAAACTCCCCTCGATCCATCGAATTAAATCGTCGAATGAGTTCTTGAGTGAAAACTCAAGTGTAGAGTTTGTAAATTTTATCTTATTTTCATTTTTATTTGGCGTTTTTAATTTTTGAGTCACTAACAATATTTTTGTAGTTTTGTTTATCTCATTTAGACGTTTCAAGGAATCATTACCATCATGGAGAGAGAATTTGACGAGAATTCAGAGATTCCAAGTAAGTTTTGCACGTAAAAATGACATAAAATTGGTATAAAAAGACTTGGTAATTTTTTGAAAATTTTTCAAAGGCTTTTAGACACCAAAAACTCAAAACATTATGGAAAAAACACGTAGTCGCGCCGCGCGACGCGGGTGGCGCGACTAGCATAATTTATACCAGATTTTTTTTTTCAACTTTTCACCATATTATACACATTTTTTTCCCACATTTTCATAATCCCCTTTCTCCCTCACCCAAAACCCACAAACCCTAATCCCCTTTTTCACAAAATCCACCATTTTTACACCATACTTCACCATATTAAACCATAAATTCATGATAATATCATCACATTATCATAACCCACCATAAATTTTAACTTATTCTTCATCATTCAAGTCACTTACACCACTCTCAATTTCCAGATTTTTTCAACTTTAATCCTTGTTTGCTTCACTCAAATGTATGATTTCTTGTATTCTTGTACTTTATTTGTATTTTTAGTGTTAGTTTTTTGCTTTGATTTGGTTAGTTGGTTGTCGGGTTTATTCAAGAACTAGTTGTAGGAGTTAGTTTATGGGTGCGGGTCGGTTTGGTTTGGCTTATTGTTTCAGTTTGTTGGGGGTGGTTGGTTGGGTTGGTAATTTTTGAAAGATCGTTTAGAGGTTGCGATTAGGTCGGTTTGGGTTTAACCGAGTGTATCTAGTGTCGGGGTTTAGTTTGGCATGATGAACATAAATATTAAAAATGTCGAAAAGAGGTGGAAAGCGGTTTTATTAACTATATATTTTGCCACTTTTTGGTTTTCCACTCATTTTTTAGTCAATGTTTGGTTTGTTTGGCACTTGGGCTTAACTGGGACAATTAAAGTGCCGGAAGGAGGTAATGTACATTGAGTCTATGTTGTAATGTTGGTTTTGTAAACTAACTTTGTTTTAGAAATTTTGGTTTTTTTTCCGTTAGCTTTATTTGATAATAAACCGCTCATTCGTACTCAATTTCCATTTGGATGAGTTCGATTTGAACTATTTTGTAACCCGGACTTCCAAAGTTTTTATTTTCAGTTTTTATAATTATTTTATTTTCAGTTTTTATTTAAAAACAAAAATCCGAAAATTAAAAAAATGTATATTTTTATTTTTGCTTTTTAATTTACTTACTCCCATTGTTTGTTTGCTTGTATATTTTTGTTTTCAGGATGTCGGATATGGATGTGTCTCAAGAAGCGGGGAAGCATAAGAGATGCCCGGTTCCGCACCCATGAGGTGGGTCGGCCGAGGTTGTCATTGCTAAGCCAAAAACTCGTGTTATTGAGTATCAAAACAAACAGATTGAAACGATAAGAAAAAGTCAAAAGCTCTGTGATAATTCGTTACTTCAATTTGAGGATGATTCGAAAGAGTATATTAGGATGGATAATCTTCTTAATACGGATTTGTTTACTTTCAAGACAATTGATTGGAGTTTGTTGGATACTATCGGCCAGAGGGAGCGAGTTGAGGAGTTGTTGGGCCCAAAGTTTAAAGCGATGTTATGTCTAGACGAGCCGCAATATAAAGAGTTGACTTTGGAATTTTTAAGTACTTATCAATACAAAGATGGTAATTTTAGTCAATCAAATGTAATTACAATTGCCCTTGGTCGTAAGACGTATGAGATGGGCTTGTTCGAGTTTGGGATATTGAGCGGCTATTACTCATTAGTGGAGGTTCAGTTGCCGGAATTTAAGACGAGCTTGAGGTGTTCATCCAAGACTCAAAACTGGTGAGTTTTTATAATGTTCAGTTTGCCGAGTTTTGGGAGAAGATAGCGGTTTCTTCCTTTTCCGGTAGTTTGGTGTGCTCAGATATTCGAGACCTGGTACTTCGTTATATGCATCGCATTTTGGGGAAAACTCTTATTTGTCGAGGTTCGGGTGAGAATAAAGTTAATTGGTTCGATATGTTTTGTTTGTTGGCGATGTTAGAGAAGGTGTCAGTTAATTATGCTAGTATTTTGGCGTGGTATTTTCACCGCGCAAGACGAGGAGGAACGAGTAAAAGGTCAAAGCTTGATATGGTCCCGTATATAACAGTTATTGCTCGGACTTTGGGTGTTTTTCAGACTTTTAAACTGGATTTTATGAAAAAGTGGCCCACGAGGGAATTTGTTGGAGTTAAGGATTTGAGGAAAGCGGGAATTTTAATGATTAGTGACGGTTTAGCCACCACTAGATTCCGAGGCTATTGCGGCCGTGAGAGCCGGATTGCCTACACATCATTAGAGGCCTTTACATTGGTCTGAGAGGCCGGCTATGCAGTTCCCGTTTAAGGAGCCTCGCCCCGATACGCTTACTATCGAGTCATTGTATGACCAGATGGACTCCGGTTGTGGCATTCGTGACAAAACGAGGTATATTATATTCAATATGTAGCAAGTAAACGATAAATCGGTTAATTCGTAGTGCTTAAACGAGTAACCGACCGATACTAATTATGACCCGTATACATACTGAGGGGTCATATACGAGTTATAGATATATTATAGAGGCTAACATATTGATATTTAGGCCCCAGTACGTTTAAAACCATTTAAACGAAAAAGGTTTCGTTTATTGATACGCTATGAGTTTAAACGCAATCGTTAACATCAAAACGAGCATTGTAGCATCCGTTAAGCCGAAAAAGATTTATAAAACACTTATATGACATGTTCTAGGCAATCCGTGAAAATATTTTGGATTTTTAAAACGAGTCAGTACGTTTTTCTTATTTTACAAAAATGGGCTGAAAAACACTCGTTTTCGCGCTATTTTTCGCACTCGAACTAGTTTTCTTGCGAAAAACCGAACCCGAATTAAATTTTGGACCGACTTTTACGCGTGGCACGAAAACCGAGGCACCAATGGGCCAAAAAGAGGCCCAATGGGCCCCATTCACGAGCCGGCCGCAAATAAGGGTATATCCCTTTTGTTTCTAGCTTGTTGTATAAGTTAAAAAAATTGGATATTTTAACACACAAACCAACCAAGATCAAGATCAGCTGATTTCTTGCATCTTCCAGCCAAAACCTCCAAGGTAACAATCAAAAACTCATGAGATTTTTACTTGATTAACAAAGTTTAACCATGAAAATTAAGTCTTGATTAGTTTTAAACATGTTTAACCATCCAAAAACCCTAAAAATCACCTAAAATCATTTTTTGATGTCAAACATCTTTACAAGTCAGTACCATGTGGATTTTTGGCCAAAAACACGGATTAGAACATGAATATGTCGTTTTTACGGTTCGAAAGTTCGGTTTGAAACCAAAAGCGAAACCCTAATTAACAAGGCTGTTATATGGATGATTTATGCTTGGTTTGATGTTATATGATATGTAGATACACTGAGTTTGTGACCCAAGACCTGGAGAGTTGTTTAAACCATCAAAACTCATCGAAAACCGACAAGGTAAACCAGTAACACTCGTTTAGGGGCTGTTTAGTATTAGTATTTTCAGGGACATTAGGGATCATTTAAATGAGTCCCTGTTCAAATTTGGTAATTTTCCGATAAACAGAGAATATTTGGCGAATTTATTACCGTTTATTGGCGTTTATTCGGGAAAAATAGTTAAACTTCATCAAAATTTATGAAATTTGGTTTGGAACCCATAAATGTTATGTGAATATCACTGGAAAAGTTTGAGGACATTTGGAGATGTTTATGTATTTTTGTGCAATTGTGTTGTAATCGAGTTTTAACAGCCGAAAAACACGCAAAAAAGGCATTTTGTCAAAACAGTTAGGTTCTGGAGATTTTGCAGGGGCTATGTAATAACATTGAGGCCATTTGTAAAAATTATCGGATTTTTCTGAGGTCGTTTGATATAACGGGCCATTTATTACACGATTATAACCTAATAAATGAATTTTTATAAATAAATAATTAATCATAAAATTTCTGAAAATATTTTTATAAAATTCACCATATTTTAATGTATTTTTACAAAAATTTACATAATTTATATATAAGTACATATTTAGTTATGATTAATCAAAGATTTAAATTATTATTGTTTTAACGAAACCGGCAGTTTGATTTTTAACGGACTGACTGGTACGTCAAAATATCAAAAGTGGTCAAATATTGTATTTTTGGATGAAATTGATAAAAACGAACTTTTTACGAGAATTCCGGACAATTCGGATGAATTGTACGCGCTTCGTATAATCAAAACCGTAAGAAAACGGAAACGAAACCTGTGATCAATCCAGATACCGAAACCTTAAAATTCTTTTATAAATCAAATCATTTTATCAATCAATATGTTTACATAAGTTTATATGATCCTACCTATTTCCAAAACGCATAAACGATCAACTTGGCTAGGCTAGGAAAACGGTGAAACTGAGCCAAATCCAGTTTTAAACATTTCATAGTATACAACGTCACAATCTAAGACTATGGTCATGTTTTGGGCCTAACAGCTATAACCAGACTAGTTATACAGCCCGATTTGGTTTAAACACTGTACTAGTATTAACAGTACGATACCGATTATAGGATACGAGTTATAATCGAGGCATAACACTTATTGACGTATATTACCTGCTCGAACTACAATAAGGTGAGTTTCACGACCCCACTTTCTAAACTGTTTTACGAACTTTTGGGGTGGAAAGAATGTTTACATATACTTATATACTTGAAAACGTGTGGTGATGTGAATTATCTAAGTACTAACACTTGAAAGTCCCCACAAACACAAGTGATTAACTTCGTGCCGGTGACGTGTGGATAGTACTATCGGTTTGACAAACCCAACTGACAGAGCCGGTGGGGTATGCCGAAACATGTTAACCCAGTTGCACATTGTCATTTATACTTATTACATTCTGCTATGTGGTGTTAGACATAGTACATACTTGGGGCAAAGTGGTTGTTAAATGCCAACGGGAGTGCATGGGCAGGGGTGGCCATGTGTTTTAGCTCGTTTCGGTTTCACTTGTGGCTTAGTATAATACATCATACACATACATGTATACATACACACTGTAAACTTTACGAACTCGTATACTGATTTCGTTGATACTCGTGAAACTTGAAACTCACCAACTAGACGTAGTTGACCCGTTTTAACATGCCTTTCAGGTAAAGCAAAGGTGGAATGATTTGCTTACGTTCTTGGTGTTAGGAATGAAGTTGAATAGCTGTGAATAGACGCAGATATATAATATTGAATAAGAAGCTCGTAAACCGGTTATGTGATTCTCATCTAGTTTGTAAACATAGTACCAACCCATGTATTATGATGTAAATTAGTTTGTGAATTACTTTATAAACAATGTTGTTGATACCAGTATTATCTGTTACACTCCCGTTTTACGCTTCCGCAACTACCTAGTCGGGGTGTGACACCGGTTTTGATCAGATTCGGGGGGTTTATGACCGAACAATGTGATGAGTTGATGAGAATTATGAGAGAGAACCAGCAGAGATAGGATGACACACTAAGACACCTGATGACTGTGCTGCACATTGGTTTACCTGGTTATCTCCAACAGCCACATGTTGCGCTTCCGAGTGGTTCGAGTGATGCGGGTGCTTCAGGTTATGGTTATTGGGAACCGTTCTGCATGTCGGGTAACCTGGAGTTTGATAATGCGGAGCCGTATCGGACGTATGAGCATAGCTCAAAGGAGGAAGAGGACGAAGACTGAATGTGGGGACGACACATCAGCATTGGGAGTTTGCATCTTTAGTTTATCTATGTTTCTTTTATGATGTTTTTATTTTTATTTGGTCTGTACTAATATTATTCTAATCTAGTAGGTCGGGTTGGAGGGTTGGAGTTTGGTGACTATTTAAGACTTATAACTAACTTTTATTTTCTAGATATTGTTTTTGATGTCACTTAGGTATGTCGAGAGGAGTGGTCGTGTCCGTTCAGAAAGAGAAAATGAGTTAATAAAACTTTGTAAGCGGTCGGTATGGAGAGCACCCATGGAAATAGACTGGCACATTGACAGTCTCGCATATTACCAATTAAGTCTTTTCCATTGTATTTTATTTTTCTATTTTTATGTTTTTACTTTTTAGGCTTTTGTTTTTACTTTTATAAATTTTAGGTTTTTTATTTTTGTTTTTTGTTTTATTTTTATTGAGTCGTGTTTCCGTGCCTGCATTGGGGACAATGCAAAAATTATGTGTGGGGATGAGACACAAGTGTTTTAACTAATTTTAAAAAATAAATATATAAAAATAAAAAAATTGAAAAATGTCCCTTGAATTTAGTTTTCTGCGTGAAAGTGGGAAATGATGATACTTATCGGAAATTGGTTTTTCAAACTACTAATAATGTGACATAATATAAAAGAAAACGCACTTAACTTAGGATGTGTCGATAGGCTCAGCCTTGAGAATGAAAGGGCAATTTGATAAATGGGTAACGGAAATCTCTAGTGGGTAAAGCGTTTTGTCCGTAAAAAATAAGTAATGAAAGGTCGGACCATACTCAAGCCTCAATTTTTGGTATGAATATTATAAGTATTATGAATTTTAAATTTGAATACATTATTATATGATGCTTGTTAGAGCATGCCAAGTAGATGATGATTGTTAGAGTTTGCAAAGTAGCCAGTGATATGAATCTTAAATTGTCTAGCTTTAGTGTTTTATCTTTCATTGGCGTATGGTTTTATAACCTTAAATCTTGTATTGATGAGATTCCTCAGGTCCGGAGACTATGGGTCTGTATGCGGTTTATCATCTGGGTATTCACATTTCCTAAGTGGATTTGTGAATTTTAAAAAGCCAAAAAGAGCAAACCCGCAGTTTTCTGCAAAACATAAGTCATTAAACTTGATCACTACGTACTTAAAGTACAAATACACTACTGACTTCATCATTCACGTTGTTAGCCATGTGGGGTACCCTTGCCCGCGTCTCATTACCAATAAGAAATGAACCACAATGGACACGCTACATGTAAACCCTATTGATGAATTCGTGCATACTCACCTATGGTGATGTGTTCGGAAAGTTACATGATAATGGGGGTATGTCATGTTGTAGGGGTACACTAGCTAATTAATTAATTATAACTTAATCATATTTAATGGCTTCTTTGGTAGACTTTGATGCTTAAGCTTCGGTGGATAAACAATACCCTTGATCGTCTTAACTATTCATGAAAAAAGATAGCAACAAAAATTTTAAATCTGCTAGTTTTGAGGTTTAAGTCAAGTTGGGGTGGTCTGAGCCGGTAAAAGCTGAAAATAAATGGGTCTTGATTGTATAAACCACTGAGTAATATAAATTTTTGGATCTTATTTGTCCCGGTAAAGATAAAGGCATGGATTTATGCGGACAAAAATATCGGTGATCTCAGTTTTTGCGTTCTTCTGAAACTTTAAATTAATGTAACATTCCCAAAATTTTGATCCAAAAGTGACAACTTAGGAAAGTTGATGGATCAAAAAAATAATCTCAAGATAAGTAATGAAAAAATATTAAATAAGGAATTATGAGAAAAATAAGGAAATAAAAATATTTCCTAAGTTAAGTTTACTTACATGAAAGAAAAATTCCATCCCACATTGGAAGATGTAAGAAAGTGGAAGCATTCCACCAAGGTATAAATAAGGAAGATGGAATCCATCCCACATGGAAAGTGGAAAAGAAATGGAAGCTCTTTATAAGAAAGAGATTTTCCATAATAATATTCTTTTATGAATATCATGCACCAAGTGATCCTAGCGGAAGGTGCGTAGCACCCGACGCGCACAGCGCTCGGGTTCTGTCTCAGGCGAGGACGAGGACGATGGCGATGGCGAAGAGCGTTGGGCGCAATGTGGCGCAATGGACAACGAGAATTAGACCAGAAGTGACAAGCTACAAAAGACAAGGGACTGAAAATGAAAAATAATATTCAGGGACCCATCACGCTACGCGATGAGTCCAAGAGGACGGCCATCGCGTACCGCGATGGGCCGTGATGACTCATGGACACGTGTCACATCCAGGTGACACGTGTCAGACCACGTGGCGACACGTGGCGTGATTTCAGAAAATGAGTCTTCGCGGTACGCGACGGCGGGAGAAGTAGGACCCATCGCGTGGGATCCAAAAGTTGCTATAAATAGGGGGTCGGCTCATTTGCATGCACACCAAAGCCACTCTCTCTCTAGAATCTCACACTCTTTATACCTCGATTTGCGTGCCAAGAAAGGTGGATCAAGAAAGCCTCGATAGACGTGCATAGAGTAGAAGTGCTGCCCGTATAAACTTAGGAATATATAACTCCGAATACCCGTGCGAGGTTAGGGGTTATACCTAAGTTATTATTTTATTATTATAAATGGCTTAGACCATAAGTCGGAAGTAGAGCCGAACCTTGATTATGATTGAGAGTTATATATAACTTTTCTTAAGCAAAGGTTATAGTTAAAAATATAGTTTCTTTTTGACTAAGAAACATAAGTAATTATATACTAAGGGTATAATAAATAGTATTTCTTTATTATTAAGAAATATGATATTCAAAGAATAATGTATAGACGTTTCTTCTTGAAGAAGAAACGTAGCATATGATTGATAATTAAAAAAAAGGGACTAAAGGTCCAAGTGTTTTATAAACAAATGTTTTTATCAAGGTTAAAGCTATACGAAATGGACTAAAGGTCTGAAGCTAGATCGTTGATCTAGTTATTTATACAAATGTTATTCTCGTACTATAGGTCCGAGGTAACAAAACAAGAAGAAGGAAACAGAAAACAGGAATCAGTATCAGAAACTGATTTTTTACAGAAAAGGTGAATACGTCCCAAACCTTTTATAATGAGTCTGAATGTATAAAACTTTGTGTTACAATAATAAGAAACGGACACTCTGATTAAGAGTATACATGTGTCTGGATCCAAACATACATGGTGACTCGGAGTTCCCCGAGGCCATGCATATCATCAACATGCCTCTGATGGTCTACGGGACTGTTTAGAAAAATGATATTGTGTATATAATTAATTGTACATGGTACTTAGGGTATTTTATCCCAATTTAGTTGGGTGCTTTATGAGTAGTCAGAAAGGTACTATTATTGGTTTCACAAAGGTATTGAAAAGAGATTTTAGAGTCAGCGTTATTCACCAGCTTTGTGCTGACGTATTTTTCCCCCATGTTACAGGGAAAACAAGAAAGGTTAGAACATACAAGCAAGAAGGAATAGAAGATTGGAGTTATAGTCATTAGATGCTATCTGATGGCTCAGATATTTTATTTGAAAATATTATAAAAGAGTTATGTTTTATAAAGAAATATATTTGAAATATCAAGCGAGTATTTTGACCCGAGAGTTTAATAAGTTTTCAATATGATTTTATTAAAGACTTCCGCTGAAATAAAACCCACAACTCTGATTTATTTACAAAACAGGTACCAACTTATGGTCACACGCCTAGGCCCTAAAGTGGGGTGTGACAGGTTGGTATCAGAGACATCAATCTTAGCGAATTAGGTATTTAATTATACCTAGGCTTTGATTAAGGATAAGTTTTGAAAACTTATTATTCGAATATTGATTCAAGCAAACAAGATACTTAGTTGAAAAGTATCAAGAAATCATTCATAACTAATACGGATAAGATATAACAAATAAGATAGGAACGTCTACCTATCCCTAAATCTAACCTCGTGCAGATGTCCGATTGTCAATCTAGCGAAGAATCCGTTAAGCCTCGATCTGGTAAAGGAAAAGGATTTATGGGAACGTCTTTTCTCCCAATTCCTATATCTAGCGATGAAAGTACATGCCAAACAAAAATGGAGGAAGATTCGGATTCATATGATTCTGACATTCCGCTAGCTCAGATAATTCCAAACACATATAGAGCAGGATCAAGTAGATCCAAGAAACCAATAATGCCAAAGGAAAAAAGAAGTAATGACTTATCCGGAAGAATATATTCAAGAGGAAGAATATTTTCCGGCAACTAAGGATTTTTGCGTTGCTCACAGTAAAGAAGCAATGAAAGAAATGGAGGTGGAAGAAAAAAGAAAAGGAGGTTATCAAGAAAGATAGCAAAATTAAGAAATTAGTCATTCGCTGGAAGAAATAAAACTTTAGTAATTGTAGAGAGTATAATAGTAACAAATAATATGTACTCTTGTAAACTATAAAAAGATGAATAAAAGATATGTTTTGAATTCTTCGAATATTGGACTTATCTTTTAAAATTTTATTGTAGTATGTCAATAGAAGAAAGTGCAAACTCTCACAATAGTCCTCCCAAGAAAGTTGTAAATGAAGAAAACGTTGAAAATAAAGATAACGAAATTCCCGCTCAATACATAAAGGGAATTCAAAAGATGATTAAGGAAGCTATCAATGACTTATCTACAAGTCAAAGTCAACCAAAATCTAACAAGAGAAGTCGAAGTAAATCTGTTCATCCAAGAAAGGAAGAACCTTATGATAGTTCCACATCTGTTAATGATTCAAAGAATAAGAAACGAAAGAAACTCAAAATCGGTGGATTTTCGTTCAAAAACTTCAAGTATTATGGACCAAAGGAGTTTCACGGAGATAAAGGAGCCATCACAACCGTGAGGTGGCTTGAGGAGATGGAAACAATAGTGATAACAAGTAAGTGTACTGATAAAGAGAAGATTCTGTATACCGCCTTAATGTTTAAAGGAGAGGCGCATGAGTGGTGGAATGCTCTGTTGATGAGCAAAGTAAGAGAAGTGATGTATAAATTAAGTTGGGAAACATTCAAAGGTCTAATATTAAAGAAATTTTGCCCAACTCATGAAATAGATAGAATTCAAACGGAGTTATGGAATCACAAGGTTGTTGGTACAAATCTTAGGGAATATAACACTAAATTCCTTGAATATTGCCGACTGGTTCCACATCTAGGAACTCCAGAATATAATAAAGTAACTCGTTACATATATGGACTACCAAGAGAAATAAGAGACATGGTACGATCCAATATGCCAGAAACAGTTGATTCGGCTATGGAATTGGTCGGATACTTAATCAATAGCATGATAAGGAATCAAGAAGAAGAAAAGAAGAATAATAAAGAAATTAAGAAACCGAAAGATTCTGAGAAGTTAGGGTAAGAAGAAAGTACTCCCAAGTCAGCTTGTAAGACTTGTGGAAGAAAACATACTGGAAAATGTCGACTAGAAAATTCAAACAATTGTGCATACTGCAAGAGAGCAGGACACACAATAGATTAATGTCGTAAGAAGCTAGGAGTATGTTTTACATGTGGAGAAACGGGACACTTTAAGACTGAATGCCCGAAAAGAAAAGCTAGTCAAGATTAATGACAAGATCACATCAAGAAAATGTCAAGATAGATTAGCTAACTTTTGTATAATAATTGTAACTCATTTTCAAACAAGAAGTTTTGTAATCAAAGAAGGGTATTTAAATCCCTAAGTTATAAATAAAATATTAGCAAATAGATCGTGTTAATACACAAGATGTAAGAAAGTGGAAGCATTCTACCAAGGTATAAATAAGGAAGATGGAATCCATCCCACATGGAAAGTGGAAAAGAAATGGAAGCTCTTTATAAGAAAGAGATTTTCCATAATAATATTCTTTTATGAATATCATGCACCAAGTGATCCTAGCGGAGGGTGCATAGCACCCGAC